>NW_028242615.1:0-143061 GCF_964263255.1 Lissotriton vulgaris
AAGAGAGAAAGAGAGAAAGAGAGAAAGAAAGAAAGAAAGAAAAAAAGAAAGAAAGAAAGAAAGAAAGAAAGAAAGAAAGAAAGAAAGAAAGAAAGAAAGAAAGAAAGAAAGAAAGAAAGAAAGAAAGAAAGAAAGAAAGAAAGTAAGTAAGTTTTCTTGCCACTGGAATCAAGCTATCCTGGCTAATGAGGGGTGAAACCCCGAAACTGGTCCTAGGATGCTTGTTTCCAGTCCAGGGAGGACCTGGCTTGGCAGTTCGGGCTGGACGGTTCCTATGAGGCACAGGGTCAAGACTGATTTGCATATGGTCAGGTCTAAACTGGGGTGGCATGGTGAGCAAAAGTATGATGGATTTAACCCAGATCTCTTGACTGGGGTGAATATTATGATTTGTTCTGCATTCCATCCATCAATTGTGTGTCTTTTGCTTCCTCACCCTAAGTGCGCTGGGTATGCCCAGACGTGGGTCCCGGGCTCACTGTGCCACTGGAATCAGGCTATCCTGGCTGATGAGGGGTGAAACTCCGAAACCTGTCCTAGGATGCTTGTTTCCGGCCCAGGGAGGACCTGGCTTGGCAGTTCGGGCTGGACTGTTCCCATGAGGCACAGGGTCAAGACTGATTTGCATATGGCCAGGTCTAAACTGGGGTGGCATGGTGAGCAAAATAATGATGGATTCAACCCAGATCTGTTGACTGGGGGTGAATGTTATGATTTGTTCTGCATTCCGTCCATCAATTGTGTGTATTTAGCCTCCGTGCCCTAAGAGCACCGGGTATGCCCAGACATGGGTCCCGGGCTCACTGTGCCACTGGAATCAGGCTATCCTGGCTGATGAGGGGTGAAACCCGAAACCTGTCCTAGAATGCTTGTTTCCGGTCCAGGGATGACCTGGCTTGGCAGTTAGGGCTGGACTGTTCCCATGAGACACAGGGTCAAGACTGATTTGCATATGGCCATGTCTAAACTGGGGTGGCATGGTGAGCAAAATAATGATGGATTTAACCAAGATCTCTTGACAGGGGGTGAATGTTATGATTTGTTCTGCATTCTGTCCATCAATTGTGTGTGTTTTGCTTCCCTGCCTTAAGTGCGCCGGGTATGCCCAGACATGGGTCCCGGGCTCACTGTGCCACTGGAATAAAGCTATCCTGGCTGATGAGGGGTGAAACCCCAAAACCGGTCCTAGGATGCTTGTTTCCAGTCCAGGGAGGGCCTGGCTTGGCGGTTCGGGCTGGACTGTTCCCATGAGACACAGGGTCAAGACTGATTTGCATATGGCCAGGTCTAAACTGGGGTGGCAAGGTGAGCAAAAGAATGATGGATTTAACCCAGATCTCTTGACTGGGGGTGAATGTTATGATTTGTTCTGCATTCTGTCCATCAATTGTGTGTGTTTTGCTTCCCCGCCTTAAGTGCGCCGGGTATGCCCAGACATGGGTCCCGGGCTCACTGTGCCACTGGAATAAAGCTATCCTGGCTGATGAGGGGTGAAACCCCAAAACCGGTCCTAGGATGCTTGTTTCCAGTCCAGGGAGGGCCTGGCTTGGCGGTTCGGGCTGGACTGTTCCCATGAGACACAGGGTCAAGACTGATTTGCATATGGCCAGGTCTAAACTGGGGTGGCAAGGTGAGCAAAAGAATGATGGATTTAGCCCAGATCTCTTGAAGGGGGTGAATGTTATGATTTGTTCCGCATTCCGTCCATCAATTGTGTGTATTTTGCCTCCTCGCTCTAAGAGCACCGGGTATGCCCAGACATGGGTCCCGGGCTCACAGTGCCACTGGAATGAAGCTATCCTGGCTGATGAGTGATGAAACCCCTAAACCGGTCCTAGGATGCTTGTTTCCGGTCCAGGAAGGACCTGGCTTTGCAGTTTGGCCTGTACTGTTCCCATGAGGCACAGGGTCAAGACTAATTTGCATATGGCCAGGTCTAAACTGGGGTGGCATGGTGAGCAAAAGAATGATGTATTTAACCCAGATCTCTTGACTGGGGGTGAATGTCATGATTTGTTCTGCATTCTGTCCATCAATTGTGTGTCTTTTAGTTAATCATAAACGGTGTGCCAATTTATTCTGGTAAATTACAGAAGTGACATGCACACCTTTTCTTTCTTTGGCTCTTCAGCATGTCATTTCACGGTGATGGGCACAACTTGAATCGTATTTCATAGTTCATATAACCAGTGGCAATTCACAAATTATTATTCTGTGTGGATATTTCCATGCCCTTGCTGATTTTCGGTACCAAGCATACCTTCCTACTCACACATTTTCTGCATGCTCCATTTATTTCACAGTGACACTCACACCTGGGGTTCCATTTTATATTTCATTACCCTTTGGCTTGGTTACCAATTTGCATTCTGTGCACGTAATTGCAACATCCTCATTTTTCACGGTGATATGCACACCTTCCTGTTTACCTATCACATCATGCTCGTTTATTCATGGTGACACGCACACCTTGGATTGTCAATTCTTAATTGATATACTAGTGGCACAAACACCTTGGATTGTCAATTCTTAATTCATATACTAGTGGCGCGAACACCAAGGATTAGTAATTCATTTATGTTGGACTGTTTCTTTTCCCATTTTTACTTGTTATATTTTTCTACTTTTAGGAAACTCATGGTATAATGTTCCTGTTCTATTCCAGTTGTGCATGTATGATTTACTGGTTGGATTATTTTGCATGACACCTGCATTGTGCATCTCTATAAAACTCCAACTAGTTTACAGTTAATACATTGTATACATTTCCCTGTCGTCTTTCATCCTATTATATTATGACAGCAGTGACAAGTATGTCTCAGCCTGCACCCTACCTGAATGAATTTGGTGAACCTAGCATACCATGGAAGGAATAGAAAGATACATTTAACTCATACTTGATATCAATTGGTGGCAAGAAGTTCAACTCAACAATGAAACAACACATACTACATAGCTTGAGTACACATGGCAGGAAAACTTTTGAGTCCTTACCTGACCCAAAGATCTCATCCAATAGTAGTGATACAGATGAGGATGAAGTTGATGCTTATAAGACTACAGTAAATAAATTAAAGAACCATTTCAGTGATTAGATTAATATTGTTCTTGAACGTCACAAGTTTTTCAGCAGATCTCAAGGCAAACAAGAAAGTGTAACCACGTATGTGGTGGTGCTCAGAGGCTTAAATAAATTGTGTGAATTCCATGATTTGAATGAATCTCTCATAAGAGACCAACTAGTATGGTGCACTAATAACAGTAAAATACAGGAAAAAATATTACAAAAAACACCCAACCCTCAGGATGCTATTGAAATAGCTAAATCTATTGAGCACACTGCCATCTGTTTAAAAGAAATCAACTCCCAGGGTCCTATTGGGCAAGTTTTGGAAGCGCATAATTTGGAATCAGAACTTGCTGTAGGCAAAGTAAAGAATGGTAAGTGCCCTCCTCAAATGAGAGATACAGAAGATTTCAACCGTAAATGCTTCTGTTGTGGAAGTAGTAACCATTTAGCGAATAACCAAAATTGCCAAGCCAGGTCAGTAATTTGTAGGAAATGTAGCAAACGGGGTCATTTGGCAAAAGTATGTGGACGTTTCCCCAAGAAAGGTAAGAGAAATGAGAAGTTTAGACCAGAGGAAAAATCTCAGATCAAAAAGATAATCCTGCGAGTTAGTGATGATTGTACAGTTAATCAACCCCCCATATCCTGTATGTGATGTACATTTGGATGCCAACCTAGTTAAGATGTTTGCTGATTCGTGTTCACTTTTTACCTTAATTAGTTACTCAGACTATAAACCCATTGGTGATGCCAAGATCAATTTGCTTCCCAGTGGATATTTCACCCAGTGGGTACAATTGAAGATCCGATTCCAAATAACGCAACACATTTTAGACTTATGGGGCCAATACTGAAGAACATGACAAAATATTGAGGGACTTACTTACCAAATTCATAGATATTGGGTTGACATTGAAAATAGATAAATGCCAAATGGGTGTGAGTGTAGTGGAATATCTCGGACATACTATTTCTAAAGACGGTTTTAAACCCACAATTTGCTTACTGGAAGCTATGAGAGATCGTCTTCCTGCAGAAAACAAAGATGAACTCAAATCTGTTCTTGGCGTGGCGGATTATATGGAAAGAGTGCATATATAGTATATTGAAACCGAAATATCGAAGTGCACGAATATTGAGTCAAGAATATTGATGCTGAGAAATATCGAGGTACGTTTTTTATTGTTAAAAATATAGATTTTTATGTAATGTAGAAATATTGATTTCATTAAAACTGATGGCAAATATACTGTTGTAAAAAATATCGACTTTTTCTTTTTTTTTCTTTTTTTATGTTGGTTTTTTAATTTGGTAGTAGGTATTTTACTTTTTAAATTATTTATTCATGTTAAAAAGTATGTTTTATTGTGTTTTCATTTAGTTTTAGGAGCAGGATGTTGGGTTAATGGGGGATAAGGGTGGGGAGTAATTTAAAATTTTTGTTTAAAGTTTTAAATAATTTTTACATTTATGTAAAATATTAGTAGAGGGGGGGCATGGTCAAGATGGCGTCGGAGTAAGACGTGTGGTGCAGTCCCTCCGGCGCCGAAATCTGCTTAGCTTTGTTTTAGCCCCTGGAGCAGCGAGCTACCGACGCCCTCCTGCCTGCCGTGAGTCCCGCTGCCAGGGAGCACGATCCGGTCACGAAGTTTTGGCCTCCGGAGGTGTGGTGATGGCGGTACAATACCACGTGCGCCACGGCGGAGTGCGGCCTAGAGATCCCCGGCCTCGAGTGAGTGAAGGAACCGGACTTCCTGCGCTGCGGCACGAAGGGCGGGCGCCATCGTTGGGCCGGTTACCGAGGTGCTCCCGGCTTGACTGGTGCTGTGTTTCCCCTTCGCCCGGAGATCGCTGAGGGAGCCCCCGGTCCAGTGGAGCGCTGTCGGTTGGCTGAATCGGCGCCCGCGGGACAGGCCGAGCACAACGCTTTGCAGAGCTGGCATGGGCCGTTGCCGCGCGGCACCTCCCCCCATCTTTGGTCCGTGAGCTAAATCTGCCGTTGGATCAGCATCGTCACGGTGGGCTGCCAGGACCGCGGGGGCCAGCTAGGAATACCCGAGAGTGCGGATGTGCCACCTCCCCCGTCACGCGGCGGCTGGGAACCGCCATTAGGCTACACTGGCGGGTGACCGCACATAGTTCCTGCGGGACAGCAGGAGGTCCTGCCCGTCGCTACAACTCTGCGGTGGCCCCCTGAAGCCGAGGGGATCCCCTGGAGGCCTGTGATTCGGAGCCACCCTGCCTGTCGAGACGCATAGACTGGAGTGGGCCTGAGGGGGTGAAGGCCGCGGAGCGATAAACGGCTGCAGTTGGGGGGAGTTCCGCCATTCCCACGTGGGGAGCACGATCGCTACCGTGGGACTGCGGTACGGGCCTCTAACTTCTGGGCCAGGACTTAGACAGTGACAGGCTGAGGCTGGGCTTATATCGTACCAGTGGTGGTGAACGGATATCCTTCGCCCTGAATACACGAGCGAGCAAAGGCATCGCAATGCCCTCCACACAACGTAAGGGGAAGCCCGGTAAGGATGGCCCTTTGAGGGGATCCCAGCAAGCGGCATCCCCCGGGCCTAGTGTTTCGCCCAAGCCAAAAGACGATGAGGCTCCCGCGACCAAAGCTTTTATGATGGAGCTCTTTGCTTCTATTAAGGAGAACATATCAGAACTCCGTTCTCAACTTGCTTTGGACCTTCACGAGGTGAGGAGGGACGTGGATGGCATCGGAGAGAGGGTGGCTACTCTGGAGGATCACGATCTAAGTGTGGCGAATGATGTTCATCAATTACAGCAAGATGTGATTCGGCTCACGGAGCAGAACTTGGACCTCCAGGCACATGCGGAGGATTTGGAGAATCGTTCCCACCGTAACAACATCCGCATACGTGCAGGGCCATGGGACGGGGAAGCTGGTGATCTACGAGGCTATGTTCTCGCTCTCTTTTTGCAAATCCTGGATGATGAGGATCTCCAAGACATTAAGATGGACAGAGTTCATAGGGTCGGCTTGCCTAGACGTGGAGGGGGTCCTCCACCCGACATTTTGGTCTGCGTTCACGACTTTCAGCTGGAGGAACGCATTCTCCGAAAGGCACGGGAATCCCCATCATTGCAGGGTACATAGCAGGAATATCGTCGTAAAAATATCGACTAACCTAAATATCGCTGCAAAAATATCTACAGGAAGAAATATCGATGACAAAAATATCGTCTGACCAGAATATCGACAGACAGGTAAGTAATATCGTTAACATTAATATAGTTGTAATAAATATCGTTTACCAAAACATAGTTTACAATAATATCGTTTTTTAAATAATTATAAGTAATGTAGTGTTTTTAATGAATATTTGTAGTCAAAGTAGTATTTTTAGTAGTATATTATTATTTAATAATGTATTTTCAGTTGAATTTAGTATTAATAGTTCCGTAGCGGGTTGTGGGTTTATAGGGGAGTAGGGTGGGAAGTAATTTAAATATAATGCAAAAATACATTAATTAATGTTTTAAATGAATATAAATAGTATAATAAATAATAGTTAATTAATTTCAATTAGTTAATTGAATAATAATTATGTAATTAATTATGTTAATTTTTTAATCAATTTTAGGTGTGTGTACAGGATTTTTTTAGTGAAAATGTTTTTGGGTAAAGGGGTATTTTTAGGGTTCAAGGTCAGTTTTCAGTTTTTGGGTAAAGGGGCATTTTTAGGGTTCAGGGTCAGTTTTCAGTTTTTGGGTAAAGGGGTATTTTTAGGGTTCAGGGTCAGTTTTCAGTTTTTGGGTAAAGGGGTATTTTTAGGGTTCAGGGTCAGTTTTCAGTTTTTGGGTAAAGGGGTATTTTTAGGGTTCAGGGTCAGTTTTCAGTTTTTGGGTAAAGGGGTATTTTTAGGGTTCAGGGTCAGTTTTCAGTTTTTGGGTAAAGGGGTATTTTTAGGGTTCAGGGTCAGTTTTCAGTTCTTGGGTAAAGGGGTATTTTTTGGGTTCAGGGTCAGTTTTCAGTTTTTGGGTAAAGGGGTATTTAAATATAATGAAATAATAGATTAATTAATGTTTTAAATGAATATAAATAATGTAATAAATAATAGTTAATTAATTTCAATTAGTTAATTGAATAATAATTATGTAATTAATTATGTTAATTTAGTAATTAATTTTAGGTGTGTGTACAGGATTTTTTAGTGAAAATGTTTTTGGTAAAGGGGTATTTTTAGGGTTCAGGGTCAGTTTTCAGTTTTTGGGTAAAGGGGTATTTTTAGGGTTCAGGGTCAGTTTTGGGTTTTTGGGTAAAGGGGTATTTTAATGATATGTATGTATTATTGTTGTTATATAAAGTAATGTGTAAAATCAATTTATATGTCCACATTTATTAAGTTTATAATTAAAAAGTGTAGTAAATTTTTTTGAAATAGTTAAAAAATAAAAGTAATGTAATGTATTTTGTTAATAGTACTTATATTTATTTATTATTTAATGTAATTTTAATTATTTTAAAAAGTCGATATTTTTTACATCTATATTAATTACAACAATATTTTGGAGTCGATATTTATGTACTTACCTGTTTAAGTATAGGGTGTCGATATTTTTGTAAACAATATTTTTACAACGATATTTATGTCAGCTATATTTTTGTAATTGATATTTTAACACCCTACCCATTGCAGTTCCGGAATCACCACCCTCAACTGTACCAGGACCTAGCAGCCTCGACGCTCCAAAAGCGGCGTGAGTTTCGGCCTGTGACCACCTATCTCATGGAACACAATATCTCCTATTCCTGGGGCCACCCCTTCCGCATCATTTTCAGATGGCAGAATAGACTGGCACAGATCCGATCTCTTCAGGTGGCAAAGGACCTCCTGGGCCTCGACGACACGGCCCCCTCCCCTGAGGGTGGAAGCTCCCCGGCACGGAGAAGATGGCGGTCCACCTCATGGCAGAGAGTGGGACGAGAGACAGATCGGAGACGACCAGATCGTACGACCAGTTTACAGGATAGGAGGGCAGCGCTGGCCTCCTTGGCCGCAGTGACGGAGGCAGCGTCACAACATAGCTCCGGGGCGGCCTGAGCTCTGAAATGAAGGTAGCGTGGCACCGGAGGGACTGTTATTGAAGACCTCTGAGGCGGAAGCCGGAGGTGGTGTAACTCGTGATTTTAAAACTGCTCATTTTATGATTACTTTACATTTGTTATAACTTTGTGTCCACTGAGAAACCCACTCTGCTTTGGTAAACTCCTGCAAGCACTTACAGCGGATTTTAGCGCTGTTCCTTGCAGAGGACTTCACGGCCGCCATCGCGAGCACGAGGCCACGCCCAGCCGTTAGGCGCCGCCCACTCTCCCAGCCTATTAAAAGCGCTGATTGCAAGCGCGCCTACTGTTATTGAAGACCTCTGAGGCGGAAGCCGGAGGTGGTGTAACTCGTGATTTTAAAACTGCTCATTTTATGATTACTTTACATTTGTTATAACTTTGTGTCCACTGAGAAACCCACTCTGCTTTGGTAAACTCCTGCAAGCACTTACAGCGGATTTTAGCGCTGTTCCTTGCAGAGGACTTCACGGCCGCCATCGCGAGCGCGAGGCCACGCCCACCCGTTAGGCCACGCCCACTCTCCCAGCCTATTAAAAGCGCTGATTGCAAGAGCGCCTACTGTTATTGAAGACCTCTGAGGCGGAAGCCGGAGGTGGTGTAACTCGTGATTTTAAAACTGCTCATTTTATGATTACTTTACATTTGTTATAACTTTGTGTCCACTGAGAAACCCACTCTGCTTTGGTAAACTCCTGCAAGCACTTACAGTGGATTTTAGCGCTGTTCCTTGCAGAGGACTTCACGGCCGCCTTCGCGAGCGCGAGGCCACTCCCACCCGTTAGGCCACGCCCACTCTCTCTCTCCTCAAATGTGCTTCCCACGCAAGCGCAGCGGACGAGCGCAGCGGGAGCGCCGTCTGCGCACCGAAGGCGCGCCTAAGGCAAGCCCGTCTGCGCCCGTCCGCGATCGTACGCGGTCCAGGGCCACAATCCCTGCTCCTACAGATGGTCACATACGGTGGAGCAAGCAGGGTCTACTGAACGCTTGCCACAAAATCGACGATTCCTACAAACATAGCCTATGCGTGGAAAACGATATGGGTTGCGAACACTGTCACTTCTCATTCGACCATGGTAAGAAAACAACCAACACGAACTATACCATACAATGCGGACTGCTTAACGTACGCTCACATAGGAAACACAGGCTAGACCTATTTGATCTAATTACTGAGAGCCAGTGGGATCTTGTGTCTCTAACAGAGACATGGTTAGACAATGAGTCTACACCCTACGCCCTTGAGGCAATTCCAGGAGGGTATACAATACATAGACTGGATAGACCCACAGGCAGAGGAGGCGGAATCGCAATTATAGCCCGTGAAAACCTACGATGCCAGCTAGATAGCTCTCCCATCCTGGACAGTGAAGCAGGGAGCTTCACTATCAAAGTGAATAATAACTACACGCTAAAGGGCATACTAATTTACAGACCCCCAGGCCCCATAGCCAGGTTCGAGGAGAGTTTGGTTGAAGGAATCATGGAAACCATACTGTGCACTGACAAGTTTCTGGTACTCGGGGATCTCAATCTTCATCTTGATAACCCCTCAGACCACGTCAGTAAGAATTTTGGCCAGGCACTGAAAGCCCTCCAACTCACCCAAATTGTTAGAGGCCCTACCCATCAACAGGGTCATCTGCTGGACCCGATATTTGTCAACTGGGGGGAAGCTGAAGCCATGACCCCTATTCCCATCCAATGGTCGGACCACTATTTGGTCCCTTTTTCCATACGAATCCCTGGAAGCAGACCCCCACAGCCACCAGCTATGTACCACCTCAAACGGAAATGGGCTACATTCTCTCAGTCCAAATTCTGTGCAGAATTAACGAAAGGAGGAAGCCCAGGAGGGAAGGATGCTGACACAGCAAATGCTAACCTCTGCATACGCATTAATCAGGCACTAGACTGCACAGCCCCTTTGCTAAAAACCAAATCTGGGGGACGCATAAACAAAACTGCCCCGTGGTTCAACGCTGAACTAAGAGTTCAGAAAACCGCACTGAAAAGAACCGAAAGAGAATGGCGCAAGACTCTCTCTGAAGAAACCAGAAAGAATTATCTAACCGAGAGACGAACCTACCATGGACTAATCAGAAAGACAAAGACAGCATACTTTACGATTAGGATCAGTGAGGCTGGTAACTCGACGAAAGAGCTGTTTTCTCTCTACAAAACTCTTTCAAGCGGAAACCCAGCTATTGCCCCCGATGACTGTTCGCCAGAATTGTGTGACAAAATTGCAGATTTTTCTCAGATAAAATAACAAAGATCTACTCAGCATTCCCTACGCAGTCCAAAACCGGGGCAGACTTCGTTGAAAGCCCAAGGTAGTGGGGAGATAAACCTAGACTTACCAACTTTACCATCCCTCCCAAGGAAGATCTTCTAAAAATCTGCAGGTCGGTGAAGTCGGGCTCTCCGAGAGACCCTACCACACCCAAACGCCTGACGGATAGTCTAAGGGTACTAGAACCATACATTAGACATGTACTCGATGTATATTTTACCACCAAGACAGTACCTAGGGAGTGGAAAAAGGCGGTTGTTCTGCCCCTCAGGAAGAAACCTACCATCAGTTTTGAGAAACTTGACAATCTCCGCCCAATTTCACTCCTGCCCTACCTAGCCAAAGTGGCTGAAAAAACGGTCAATAAACAACTAATGGACTTCGTGGAAAAGGCTGCCTTATTGCACGACACCCAATTCGGATTCCGCCCCCGCCACTCTACAGAGTCCGCACTGCTCACTGCAGTTGAGACCCTATGGCAGGGGGTAGATGAGGGACACACCATGGCCCTCATCCTACTGGACCTGAGTGCAGCGTTCGACACTGTGGCGCACGACAACTTGCTACAGTGTCTGAACAATGGAGGTATATCCGAAGCTGCACTCCAATGGTTACAATCCTTCCTGACAGGGAGAAGCTTCCAGGTTCGCCAGGGCGACCACTACTCAAGAGACATAGGTTTGGGCCAGGGCGTCCCTCAGGGTTCGTCCCTGAGCCCAACCTTGTTTAATCTCTATGTCTCTCCAGTGGCCTCAATTGCCGTGAGTCACGGACTGAGCATCGTGTCATACGCCGATGACACGCAGCTGGCTATCTCCCTATCGCGTGCACCCGGTCTTGCGATGGACAGTTTCAGGAACTGCATGCAAGAACTTGCAGCCTGGATGTCCACCAACTGCCTTAAGCTAAACGGCAACAAGACCGAGGTGCTCGTTGTGGGGGGGAACCCATCTGTTTGGTCTTCGGCGTGGTGGCCTCCATGTCTGGATGAAGCTCCCATACCACGCCAGGGAGTAAAAAACCTAGGCGTATGGCTCGACGCTGACCTATCTTTTGGACCCCAAATAGACCGAGTTGCAGGCGTCTGTTTTGGTATCCTAAAAACCATAAGGAAGGTTCTTGACCTCCTTCCTATGTCAGCACGGAAAACACTGGTACACGCCCTTGTGACATCACGCCTAGACTACGGCAACCTACTTTACCTGGGTACCACCTGCAAAGCTATGAATCGCCTTCAGGTAATACAGAACGCGGCAGCCCGTCTCATCCTAAAAATCCCTAAACGTTCAGACACCAAAGCCGCTCTCAAAACCCTCCACTGGTTGCCAGTAAGAAGCAGAGTGGAATTCAAAGCCCTCTGTACATGCCACCGCATCCTGGCTAAGAAATCCCCTATTCCACTCCAGAACTTAGTGACAAGGTATACACCTGCACGCGAGCTGCGCTCCTCATATGAGGGCCTACTTAAGGTTCCTAGGGTCAAAAGAGCCCGTATGGGCGGACGCTCCTTCCGCTATCTGGCAGCAAAAAGCTGGAATTCCCTCCCTCTCCATCTCCGTCTGGATCCTTCCGAATCCAGCTTCCGCAAGAACCTAAAAACACACCTGTTCGCCAGATAACGGATCACTGGTCTCCACCTCGGTCAGAGTTCTTCAGTTGCAGCGCGGGGACACGCTTTGGCGTAACCATGCGCTTTATAAGCTATCCTTAATAATAATAATAAGTAACTTCAGGTACCGTGGGTAAATTTGTACTTTTTGGGAAGACACCCCGGTCCGTGGCCTTTGGGGCACACCATGTGGTGCCCCATCCTCTACCCCTGGAGGTCTCCACAGACTTCTATGCACCAGGACTGTTACGTAGATTGCTCCTCCTTGTTTTCCTTTTTCAGTTTGCTGCTTCCTATGGTTCTATTGGTTTGAGTGCGGTCCTGGGTGTCCTTTGGGGGGGGGTGGTGTTGAAGGGGTTTGTTGTGGCCGAAGGGGAAGGGGGGAACTGGGGGGGTAGTGGTGGTGACAGGTGTGTGTGGATGACTGCTTTTTTTGTTCCATGGTATGTGCGTGTGGTAGCTCAGGATGATCTACATCTGGCTTCTGGGACTCTAGGAGTCTATTCTCTAAATGTGAAGGTTTGGGGTGGTTATTTGGGAGGACTCTATCCTTGCAGGAGAGCGGGGGAGGGGATGGTATGTCGGATTGCTTGGTGGGGGGTCCCTGGTATGATGGGGGAATGTTGAGACATGATTTGACCAGTATTCTCTTGCTCTTGGACACTACTGCAGATTGCTCTTTTACTGTATTACCTACGGTCACCGGGGATGGATGTGGAGGGGTGGGACGGGGTGGCGCGGGAATAGCGGTAGCGGGATTGTTGCCTAATGATGCCTATTAGTATTGGGACATGGAAGGTCAAGGGCCTGAATTCCCCGCAAAAACGTCAAAAGGTGTGGAAGTATGTGAATGACCACAAACTCGATATAGTGGGTCTCCAGGAGACACACCTGGCGCGTAAAGATGAACTGCGCCTCCGGCACAAGCTTTTTCCTCTTATTTATAGATCTTCTGCCTCCACGAAACACGTGGGGGTGGCTCTTCTCTTCCGTGCGGCCCTTCATTTTCAGCCCATGGATGTGAGCAGCGACAAGGAGGGCCGTTGGCTGATGGTGAAGGGTCTGGTCCATGGCAGACTGAGCACCTTCGTAGTGGTGTATGCTCCCAATGCGGGACAAAACAGCTTTTTCCAGGGCCTGCTGCGCAAGATAGATGATTTTGTTGAGGGCACTAGTTTCTGCTGGGGGACTTTAACTTGGTGTGGAGTAGGGAGATGGATAGCTCCGGCACCCAAAGGGATGATGCAGGGTTGTTCTCTGCTGAGATGTAGCGGCTTATTGGTGACCTGGGCTTAATTGATGGTTGGTGTTCCATGCACCCCCTGTCCCGAGATTACACCTTCTTCTCCCACATCCACCATTCCTATTCACGCCTAGATTACATTTTCCTGAGTCAGGCCCTCAGGGGAGATGTCCGCGACTCTAGTATATTCCCACTATCTGTGTCTGACCATAGTTTGCTCGTGCTTGGACTTCGCTGGTCGCCAGTGGGTGACGGACTCCTTAAGTGGTACTTCCCGGCAGCCGTAGTTAGGGATGACACATGATGCAAAGAATTTCCGGAAGGCTATTTAGGGAGTTTTTTTAGATCAACCCTGTGTCCGACACACCCATATCCACCACGTGGGACGCCTTCAAAGCGTCCATCAGGGGCACCTGCTTGGCCCTTAATTCTAATCTCAATAAAATGCGCCGAAAGGAACGTGAGGAGTTGGAATCGGAATTGGCAGCCCTTGAGCAGGCACACAAAAGTAATCCATCTAGGTTGACCCTCCGCCCCTTGACGGCGGTTAGGGGAAAATTGAGGGCACATTACAACAACAGAGCAGAGTTCACCCTGCTGAGATTACAACACCTTTCATACTCCCAAGGGAATAAGGTGGGGAGACACCTGGCTCGTCAACTTAGAGAAAAGAGGGAACAGGATTATATAGGAGGGATGCAGGACTCGATGGGAGAACCGCAGCATCGAGATGAGATTAAGGCAGTCCTATTTGGCCGCTTCTACGCAGACCTCTATACAGGAGATACGCTTGATTCTGACACCCAACGGGAATATCTACGGGGTCTGCCCATACCGCAGGTTTCTAAAGAATGGAACGAACTCTTGGCTGCCCTGTTCACTCGCGACGAAGTACTTGATGCCATTAAACTCCTGAAACTGCATAAAGCCCCGGGGCCGGATGGCTACACTGCCGTCTTCTATAAGACGTTTGCCACTGAAGTGTGCGACTTTCTGGTCTCCCTTTTCAATGACATGGCTGAAGCCGGCACCACTTCTGGCTCACTAGCTGAGGCCGTCATTTCAATTATACCCAAACCTGGGAAGGACCCCACTCAGTGCTCTTCGTACAGCCCAATAGCCCTTCTCAACATCGACGCCAAGCTGTACTCCTCAATTATTGCTAATAAGCTCCAAGACCTGATGCCGGCTCTTATACACCCGGATCAATCTGGATTCATTAAAGGCCATCAAACCCATGACAACACTAGGCGAGTTGTCCACTTAATAGAAAAAGCCAATAGATTCCGGATCCCGGCAGTTCTACTCGGCCTCGATGCTGAGAAAGCTTTCGACCATGTGAATTGGGGCTTTTTATTCCATACTTTAACTGCTTTTGGTTTTTCGGAAAAGTTCCTCTCAATGGTGAAAGCAAATTACAGCAACCCCCGCTCTAGAGCATCAGTGAACGGTCATCTTTCTGCATTTTTCTTGCACTCACGCTGCACTAGGCAGGGCTGTCCTCTTTCTCCCTGCTCTTTGCCCTGAGGATTGAACCGTTAGCGTTAGTAGTACGGGAACACGAGGAGATACGGGGCCTTCCCTTTACTGGGGAACAGCACACAATTTCCCTATTTGCGGATGATGTGCTACTCTCTATTATGGATCGGGCACACTCCCTCCCACATGTCCAGGAGGTGCTTTCGCGCTTTGAGGAGGTGGCTGGCTTTAAGGTCAATTATGACAAGTCATATTTCCTAAACCTCACGCTTTCTCCTGCGGAGGTGGAACAAGTGCGGTCTCTCACCCCGTTAGCCTGGGCCTCCAGCTCCATCGTGTATCTGGGAGTCCGCTTGACCTCCACGATAGGGAAATTATACTCTGTGAACTTTCCGCCAATACTGGCAAAGACCCGGGTGGACTTAGATAGGTGGAAGCCTAAATACATTTCGTGGCTGGGCAGAATTCACGCCATCAAGATGGTCCTCCTCCCCAAATACTTTTACCTCTTCCAGGCGCTCCCCATTCCTCTGGACATCGACTTTTTTCGACGCCTTAAAATCCAGATGCTCCGGTTCATCTGGCAGGGGGGGTCTCTTTCATAATTTTGAGGCAGCCGAGGGGGGAGGGAGGGGTGGGTCTTCCTGACATGCATTTGTACTACAAGGCGGCACAACTACCGGTACTGGTGGAATGGTCCCAACAAACCTCGGAGAAACACTAGCTGCACGTGGATAGGAGTGTCGCGGGCAGATCAATCTGGGATCTGGCCTGGAAGCCCAAGAACGACAGGCCCCAGAATGCCTACATTAGTACCCCCACGAGTACCACCTTAAAGGTCTGGGACACGTTAGCCACTTATGACCATTGGACTACCTTTCCGTCACCATTCACACCTATACATTTTAACCCGGAATTTCCACCAGCGCTGCAGGAGGGCCCCTTCAAAGTATGGAGAGAGGGAGGATATAGAGCTTTAACCCATCTATTCCACGGTGATACTCCATTCACCTTCGATAATTGCATGAGGGATTATAGAGTCCCTTCGTCAGAACGATACCACCATGTTCAGATGCTTCATTGGGCCACGTCGCCTAGGGTCCTCGATGCAGCCACGAGACCTCCTTCGCCCTTTGAGGCGTTCATTCTCCAGACTTCGGCTATGAAAGTTGCGGTTTCCTTTCTTTATCAGCTACTGCTTACCTCATCAGTATCGCCTCTCCCCCGCTATATGGGGCAATGGGAGGAGCTCCTGGGACGGGACATCTCAGACAAGGAGTGGCCGGCTCTATGGCGCGATATTGCCGCACATAACCACTCGTTGGACTTGAGAGAGGCCCACCTTAGGACGCTCATGGACTGGTACTTGTACCCGGCCAAGCTCCATGGAATATTCCCGACGACTTCTGACAGATGTTGGAGGGGCTGCGGTTTGCTTGGGGACTTCCGCCATATTTGGTGGGATTGCCCGATTATTCGACCATACTGGGGAGAGATCCTTTCCCATATTAAGGAGATCCTCGGTGCCCCAGTGGAGGACTCTATAGCCTATGTGCTATTGGGCCTCTGAGACCCCGCTCTCGAACATCAGACACGTGTGGATAAACAAATCTTATGGCTATGTCTTGGAGCCGCCAAACTTACCTTGGCCTCAGCCTGGAAAAAAACGGAGGCTCCGGCGATTTCCCTCTGGCACGCAAAACTGTGGAAACTACTTAGCATGGAACGAGTGGCGGACATCTTCCTGGGTAACTTCAAAAACTTCCAATTCCGCTGGGGCCCCTTGGTCCGTTTTCTTTCCAAAGGTTTGCCATCCTCCATACGCGCGCTCCATCTATTTCAGGTCTAATAGAGCAAACACATTGAATGCTTGATGAATGTTGTTGTCACCACCCCTGCGGGGGGTGGGAGGGGTGGGGGGGGGTTATTGTTTTTTGTTAATTCATTGTTTGAGGCACCCACACAGATACTAAGGCCTACCGTAGCTGGACATGATAGGATATATGCGCAGGCGGCTGCTACTCCTACAGCTGCTTGGCTGGCTCGATGGACCCTTTGAACTGTGCTAGCAACTAAATTGCTTCTTGGTCCTGTGACTTTGCCCTCCTGTTCTGCTCGATGGCAGCTTGCTGTTGCTCAATACCATTGCTAACTGCCTATACTTATGACCCCTTCGTGGGACAATGTGCGGGATTGCCGCTGTTTTTCTCTCTTTGTTCCTTGTAATAAACAAAAAAAAAATACAAAAATAAAAATATATTAGTAGAGTGATGTTGGGTTTATAGGGGATAATGGTGGGGAGTAATTTAAATATATATATATATATTTTTTAAATTAGGTAAAAATTTAGGAGTGAGTTGTTGGGTTTGGAGGGGATAAGGGTGAGGAGTAATTTAAGAATGTTGGTTGAAAATGCATTTTAATTAAAAAAATATTGAAAGATATAAATAATTTTTTCAAAAATTACATTGTAACATTTCAAACATTTTGAGTGTTTTCTTTGAGTGCTCCTATTTTGATGTAAATTATATAAAATATTTTATATATTTTTTAATTAAAATAATATTTCAATAAATATATTGAATTGAATCTTTATTGTATGATTACATATATTCGTATACAAGAGATAGCATGAAAATGACAGTGAGCATAAAAGTGTAAAAGACAGCATAAGTTATGCCATAAAATGATACGATATATAAATTTAGAGGTGTTGTAGCAATTGTCGCCAAGCAAAATTAACAGCTACCCGAGGTGTGCAGTCAAAGGTGGTTTGTATAGTGAGTACGGGGTGAGAAGACATTACGCAAGGCCGAGACTAAATGGTGCAGTGGCGTGCGATATTGTGGCATGCAGGCATGCATAGGGTTAAGTTATGCAGGGCGAGTGTCAACGGTTAGTACGACAAATAGAAAGCGATACTCTGCCGGGTCGATAAAATTCTAATGTTCATATGCCAAATGCATGGTCTGTGAAGTGCTGGTCTATTTGGCACATGACGGTGCAAAGGGCCCCCCCAAGAGATTATTTTGGATGCTGGATGGAAAAACAGAACTGTATGCGGACCCCTAAAGTGGTACGACCTTTATCCGTGCCAGTGTGTGCCTGATATTAAAATCATCAAATTGCATGCTCTGTATAGTGTTGGTCTATTTGGCGTGTGACAGTGAAAAAGGGCCTCACCAAAAGATTATGTGAGGAGCTTGATGGAGAGTCAGAACCGCATGCCGGCCCTTAGGAATGGTCTGTCATTCATGCATGCGAGTGTGCACCTTAAGAATCAGAAATACATAGTGCACGAGTGAGATCATCATAGCCTGTTCGTTTGGGGGGGCTCCTCCAATTGGTGTTACTATGGCTCTTGGTGGGCAGCAGCTTGTAAGTTGCTGGCTTTTGTCTCTGTTACTTGGGTAGTTCTTGAGATCCTTGCTGCTTCTGCGTGGAATTTGCTGATTTGTGCGGGGGCCATCGCCTCCGTAATGGTGAAAATAAGAATTCGGGCCCCTTTGCATGTTCTCATGCATTTTGCAAGAGCAGAGTTCTTAGATATTGTCACCTTTGTCCCTGCAGCACTGGGCAGCAGCAAATGATGTGCTCTGCTGATTCTGTATGATATTGACACAAGTGACATCCCTTGTTCCCAGACATCCTGTTTTTCCAGTGGGTCCTGTAGTCCCGAATTGGCAGTGTGAGGAGCCTAGTTTTCAGTGTGTTCTATAGGGTGGTCCTCTTCAGCTCTGCTTTCAACTAGGGTTGATTTGCTGTGGTTTCATATGAATGGACAAGGCCCTCAATGCCAGGGATGTGACCGATTAGTTTGAGGTCCTTTAGCCTCGAGATACATTTATCCTGTTTCTTGAACAGGTTTTTCAGGCTGGCCATTATGAGAGGTGCATCGGTTATGGTCCCTGGGGGCCAGCTCAGTGCCTCATTAGCCTTTCAGAGGTACCTAGCCCGAGGACTGTTACAGTCCTGGTAAACCAATTTTAGTGCTTCCCTGATTGTGTTGGACCTGCCTTGGTCAACCTGTAGAGCAGATTAATGATGTCCTTTTTTCATTCAATGTCCATCATTGGAAAGTTAAACTCCAACCGAATCAGTGTGCGCCTAATTGAGTAGGGAAGGTTGAATACCTTTTGGTAAACTATTGTGTGTAGTCACTCCAGTTTTTCAGTTAGTTGGCCCGGGAAAGCAAAGTGGTTGTAGCTCAGCATAGGAATCAGTTTAGCTTGCATGACCCATCGGATACCCTCTGCAGAGTGATTTTGGAGCTTGTGGTTTAGTTTACAAAGCCCTATGCAACCTCAGCTGCCTTTCCTTCAACAGCCCTGGCCTGTGAGTTTGATCTCCCAGAGTCTACCAATTGTATTCCAAAATATTTGTATTTGTTAGTGGTGGTGATCCTCAACGGTCTACAGTGCCATTCTGGAAGGTGCTTTCTGGGTTTGTGACCGAAGACCAGGACCTTCATTTTTTGTGGCGTTGGAGTAGTTTTTTATCCATGTTGTACAGATGTAGAGCCTCCAGTGCCCTTTATATGCCAATTCTGGTGTGGTTCAATAGTACTAGGTCATCTGCGTATGGCATAACGGGGAGTCTAAGATGGTTTAATTTGGGTGGAAAGATGTTAGCTTTCAATAGTGCCTTACCCAAATCCAGGGTGCATACATTAAACATTGTGGGAGCAATCACGCAACCCTGTCTTAGCCCTTTGTTGGTATCAATTTTGGCCATCACATGAGTCTGTGCAAGCTTGATGAGAACCCATGTGTCCGTGCGGAGCGTCATTATGGCTGCCAAGTGCACACATTGCGAACTTGGCCCAAAGAACGTTATGATCGATGCCATCAAAGGCTGCACTGTAATCAATGAAGCAGGCGTAGAGTGGTCGGGAGGCGACTTCTGTTGCTCGTGTTGCCAGATAAGACAGAGTGACGGCATTGTCCATTATGGATGAGTTGAGCCGGAACCCTGTCTGGTGTTTAGGTATAACATGGTTTTTGTTTATCCAGACCTCTAGTTCTTTCGGGAGCGCTTTTATGAATGCTTTCTCATCCAACAAGGCAACTAGTCTATTGCTCTCTGGTTGTGATGCTTCCACTTTTTTGTAGATGGGGTACAAGATGAAGCCTTTCCAAGATTCTGGCACTGTCGAAGTAAGAAAGCATTGATTAAACAAGCTGTGCATATGAGGAGCCCAGAATTCTTGGTCTTCGTTGAAGCTTCATTGCCCGGTAGGCCATATGACCTTGGTGCCCCATCCTTCCAGATGCCCTTTAGGTTTCTTTTTCTGTTATCACCATGTGGGCTGCCCCGGATTCGCCTAGGTTGATTGCCCTCTACCTCAATGAGATTATCCAATGTTTTTAGTTGGTCAACATAACACTTTGTTGCATGAGCTGCCCATTCATTGGCAGGTACAGTGGTCTCTATATGGACTACGCCGTAGAGGCTGCTGACGTGTCTCCAAATTCCCTGTTTTTGTTGGGTGTTAATAGGGTGTAGCTGTATTGCCATTTCTCTACTATATGGTTCTTTTTCAGCTGCCAGATAGTTTTTTGGGCAATTTTCTATCAGTTTGCAGGTTTTTTTGTCCATGTGCACTTTTTCATCCTATGCTGTGACTTTGCCTGATGACATCTCTTTTTGCTCTCTTTGAGCTCCTTACTGTCATGGAGGTGTATGGGCCCCTTTCCAGTCTGTCTTCCTTTGTATAAGGGTGCACTTCCTGCGCTCACCACGTTAAATACTGAAACTATTGTTTCTTTCCAACTGGTCCCCATGCTGGTTATAGATATAGCCTGCTTTCATTGGCTGTAGCTGGCCTAATTGGAGAGTCCCTATTTGATTATTTTTCATTGGTTGCAGTGAACATTTGGCCGGCCGAAAGATGCATCTTGTGCATTGTAGCACTTACATTCACAAGGATGGATAGTGAATGATGGTCACTTGCTGTAGAATGGTGCACTCTATATTCTTTGCACCTCATCAGCAAGACTTTACTCAAAAGGATGTAGTCGGGCGTAGAGATGTTTTTAAAGGTGGATTGAGTTTTGCTGTTTGGTGGTCCTGTTCTGCTCTTGCTCCTCAGCTTAAATTCTTTGATGCAGGCCTCCATGATTCTCCAACCCTGCCTTCCCTCTGTTTTGATCTATGCAGTGGAGATGTCGCAGGTTAAAGTCCCTGATCATGATGCACTCATGGACCGGATGTTCATAAAGATATTCTCTGATCAGGTCTGTGATTATCTTTTTTTTTATTATTATTTTTTTATTATTAAGTTTTTAGAAACATTGGCATCATAAAGTTATGGAATAAAAACAATGAGTGGCTTGCTGCACTTACAGAAACATGATCGCCCCCTGCCAACAGGTACGGGTAGATGTCCATAATAGTGGATAGTAGGTGTCGTCCCATTGGCCTGTACTAGGCCTTAATGAACAGCATGTAATTGCGTGTCACAGGTTCTCAGGTAGTCCAGCAACGGTGTCTAAATGTCTTTTGGTCTCGAATGTGGTGGTAGCTCCTCAGCATACAGTGACACATTTTCTTTACAGTAGACTAAATCTTTCATCCACATCTCAGCCTTAGAAGATGCCTTGCCCTCCCAACACCTCGCCACCCTTCGTTTTGCCATATTTAATGCTATTTTTATAAATCTGCCAGGGACACCTTTAAGCTTAGGTATGATACACAGCAGGCATGCTTTAGGGCAGTGCAGAAGTTCAACATTCATCATAAGTTTCAACCTAGCAATCACTTCCACCCAGAACTTCTGTACCCGCCCATAGTGCCATGCGAGATGCAGTAAATCAGCTCCCATGGTGCCACATCTCTCACATTCATCTGTTTCCCTAAGACCACAGCTCCGTAAATGTGCAAGCGTATAATATGTTTGATGCAGGTATCTAAATTGTATAATACGTACATTTCCATTTGGGGTAAGGGCCTCAATTAGCTTACGGTTTTATTCCCACTCTTTCTGTGTGATTTGGGGCAATAGTTGTTCATTCCATCGAGCTAAGCTATTTTCAGCGCCCATCCGACATTTGTCCCCAACTACGCAGTAGAGTCTAGTGACAAGTTTGTGTCTCGTTGGGCTTAGTAGTAGTGTGCAAAGTATGCAGAGTTTGCGGTTCCTGTGGGAAGGATGGGTAATGTGCTTTTACCGCTTCTCTTAATCTGTGGTATATAACTAGGAACAGCGGAGATTTGTTTTGTATGTATTGTAGTCCTACTAATGGTAAAAAGGTACCCTCTGGGAACAAATCTTGCAGTTTATCTATGCCAGCCAGCTGAAGTGCATGGGCAGCCCCTGCCTCTTGCATGAACGATAGTGCTGCATGATGTGCTAGAGGGAACAGAGGAGCAAATAACGGTACCTTTGCTGCCAGATGACCCAGCTCATGCCAAGCTGATATGGTGCAATCTATGGTGTTGATTTCAGCTTTAGGAGTGCCATCCTTGGTGTGTGTGAGGATGCTTTTTAGAGGGATTGGGTGCGCATTGCCATTTTCCACTGCTACATGCGGTATAAATGCGTGAAAGTTGTACCAGAAGTGAGCATATTGTGCTTTAGCACATAGGTAATATAAATGCAAATCAGGTACTCCAAAGCCGCTCTTTTTGTAATCCAGTATAAGTATACCCCAGCTCACCCTGGGTTGCTTCCCGCCCCAAACCAATTTCAGCAGTTGTGTGCGTAATTCCCTGAAGAATTGGCTGATTAGTTTAATGAGAATGTTGTTGAAAAGGTACAGGAACCCTGGTAGCACAACCGTCTTAATTAGTGCAATCCTGTCCGCTAGCGACAAAGACAGTCTGACCCACCGTGTCACTTGATTTTCTAACTTAGAGCAAGCCCTGTCATTGTTTTCATGGATTACCATGTCTGGGCAGCAGTGAACCCATATACCAAGATATTTTATGGGCTCAGCCGTCTACTCAAGGGGGAACTCCAGAGCGTGCTCGACAGTACTTTAAGTTAGGGGCACAGCTATCGATTTGGCCCAGTTTACAGCCAGGCCCGAGACATGTTCCAAACGGTTATATTCTATGAGGATGGGTTCCAGGTATGTTTGGGCCTCCCGGACATAAAGTACCATATCGTCTCAGGATAAGGAGATATTTACTAGTCGCAGTGTAAACTTGAGGGCGGACGCACCGTGGCGTTGTCAGATAATGCAAACCAGGAGCTCTAGCAGCACTGAGAAAAGGATAGGCGAAAAGGGCACCCCTGCCTGGTCCCTCTGTGGATTTTAATGGGTTCCGAGGTCTGTCTCTCAATTCGTATACGCGCAATTGGGTCAGTGTATAACAGTTTCACTCATCTACAAAAATACTTTGGGAGTCCAATTCTGCCTAGGATATGAAACTAACCTTGGGCATAGGACTATGCTACGCTAGCGGAGCGTGTGTAGTTTGCTCAACTACGCGTTACACAAATTGCATGTAGCACAGTGCAAAAACACGTAGCGTAGCGGGCATTTTTTTCTTGCTCGTGGTCCTCACCGTCAAGTTGGCGAGCTAGCAAAATCAACATTCCGGTGAGACTTTTTCCTCATTTGCGATCAGCAACTTCAAGTTGGCGATCGCAAGCTTGGAAAATAAACTGCTCAGCGAGATTCTCAATGCGGGGAGGTCAGGTTTCTCATTGCGAGTGGTCCCGTATGCTCGCGACTGCTCGCGATGAGAAACTACCAGTCCGCGGTGAGAAAGCTGCAGCTCGTGTACAAATCTACTCGAGCGGCAGAAAATGACCACTTGAACTGTGCAAGATGCGGTTTGCAATGATTGCACAGTGCGGACAAGCATCCGGCATTGTGCAATCAGTGCAAACAGCATTTTTCCTACCGCACTACCCAGTTCGCATGGCTACGCGTAGCTTGCGAAGTGCACTTCGCTAGCTACGCGTAGTGCTATTACGCAAACTATGCCCAGGGTTATATGAATACTTGACCTATCAGCGGCTTTCGACATGTCTCCAACCGCACACTAGTCACCAGACTACACGACGCTGGCATACAAGGAACAGCCCTGCACTGTATACGATTATTTCTTACCTGAAGAAGCCAAAGGATCAGACTACCACCCTTCCTCTCCGATCCCACGAAAGTCACCTGCGGAGTCCCACAGGGGGTCATCACTGAGCCCAACCCTCTTCAACATCTACATGGCCCCCTCTCAGCCATCGTCATTAGGTGTGAGCGGGAAATCCGTTACGCTCGCGGATTTTGCGGATTTTTGGGAAATCCGCAATCCGCGAATTTTGCGGATTTCCCGCAAAATCCGCAAAAAAAAATCTGCGAACGTAACGGGTTCAAAAGTTGAACCCCCACTCATGCAACTATTTTACAATGGCGCCAGCAAGCTGCCAGCGCCGTTGTAAAATAGTTACAAAGTTAGCTTGCACAGGAACCACTAGATAAAACGAAGCAGGTGCAGCTTTATTTTATCTCAGTGCTTCCTGTGCAAGCTAACTTTGTAACTATTTTACAACGGCGCTGGCAGCTTGCTGGCGCCATTGTAAAATAGTTGCATGGCTGGGCACAGGTCAGGTCTGCAGCTCACTCAAGGGACCCCTGCGCCCTACGGGGCGATTGCATAGTAACACACACATGGTCGCTCGAACTAGTTGATGCTCAAATTCAGTGACTCATTCATTAGCCCAAAAACAATCGTGAGCGTCGTCGAGGCTGGACAAGTGTGCCTTCTTCCCAAATCTACCGTGGAAAATCAGCTGTGATGCTGGATAGGCTTTGCATCCTTGACTTTCACGAGCGCAATACCCGAGCTTCTTTCTCTTCATCTGCTGAACTGATCTTTCTCTGACCTTTTATTCACACAAGAGGCACATACCCTACTGGGCACATTGTGTTCGCACGGGTATCTGCAAGTTCGCATGCGTTTTGTACAATTTCGCAATTTGCGAAATTGTACAAAACCCTCGCGAACTTGCAGAAACCCGTGCGAACATAAAAAAAAAATCTGCAAATTCGCGGGAATTCGCGGATTTTGCGGATTGCGAGTTCGCAAATCTGCAAAATTTGCGAACGCGAGATTCGCAAAATTCGCCCATACCTAATCGTCATACAACACAGCCTCACCATCGTATCCTACGCAGATGACACCCAGTTCATCCTCTCCCTCACCAAAAACCCCACCACCGCCAAACTCAACTTCCAGAAAGGAATGCAAGACGTCACAGTCTGGATGATCAACAGTTGTTTGAAGCTCAACGCTGAGAAGACAGAAGTCCTCATCCTCGGTACTACCCGTTCAGCATGAGACAGCACCTGGTGGCCAACCGCCCTTGGAAGCCCACCTACCGCCTTAGACCACGCCAACAACCCCAGCATCGTACTCAACTCAACACTCACCATGAACTGACAGCTAAACACCATCACCTCCAGCAGCTTCATTACCCTCCACATCCTCTGCAAGACCTACAAATGGATCCCCCCTGAGTCAAGGAAGACAGTCACCAACACACTAATCACCAGCAGACTGGGCTATGGAAACGCACTCTAAGCCGGCATCAACAGGTCCCTACTTAGCAAACTCCAGACAATACAGATCACCGCCGCCAGACTTGTCCTCGGCATCCCCCGGCACGAACACATCAGCCAACACCTACGAAGACTTCACTGGCTCCCCGTGGAGAAAAGAGCCATCTTCAAAATCTTCGCTCACGCCTACAAATGCCTACACAACAATGTCAAGCACCTTCTCCTTCCATTCAATGAATGTTATTGGCGGAATGGGAGGCCACCGCCAGTCCTCAGAGCCAACTCAAGTTTTTGTTGGCACGCTCTTTCACCCTGGTATTGAGGTCATGCCACCTCCTCCTGATGTTTTTCAAGGTTCGCGGGGTGGTCCCTACTGCGTTGACTTTGTTACCTATTCTTGCCCACATATGATTTTTGTGACTACTTGTTATCTTTTGGACTATGCTTCCAAACAAATGTGGTTCCACTCTGATTACCTCATCTAAATGTAAATCCGTATTTGCAAAGTGCAAACTACTCACCCTTACCAGTCTCAAGGTGCTGGGGTCAGTTGTGGAAATTAGGTGAGCCATTGCCCAGAATTACATGGTGCTGAGCTGAGCTGCAGCTGGAGCTGGAGATCGAACCGTGAGCCCTGTGCTCTGAAGTTAGCAGCCCTGGTCGCTGCACCACACCTCTCTACCATCATTGACAACTCATTGTCAGGGAATTTGGGCATCTTCTTCTGTGACATGGTGTGTGATCTGCAAACTGGTGAAAAGTGCAGGTGTGAAGGTGGTGGTGAATGTGATGTGTGTGGTGTGTGTGTGGTTGCAATGGTGTGATGGGTACTGATTTGCCTCTCCTTTGTGCTGTGGGGTTGTGCCCTTCAGTTGTGTAGTTGTGCAAAGGATTCTGGGTAGGTAAGGGGCTGGTTTTATACGCAGCTATGTGGGAGGGTCAAAATAGAGTATTCATGTCAGGTGTGTTGTGTGGGTTGACCTGGGATTTAAATGTTTTACTTGCCATGGGGATGTGTCATTGGGGTGTGTTAGGTGTTTTTTTAGGGGCACCAGCTATGCAGCCGCACTTGGTAGCCTTGTTGTGTGGTTGCTTTCGACCACCATTACTCTTCCGGCGCAACCGCGGTGGTCAGAATGCAACAGCCCTTCCGCCGGCTCTCCCATTCAGTATAAGTTGCGATTGTGGTGGTCGGAAGCAACTGATCATTCCGCTGGCACCGCCATCGTATCGTTAAATTTGACTTCCGCAGACAGATTTTCAGCTGTTCTGGACGTTTCAGGTGGAATTTTGTGGAATCCGTTCGTAGCGCTCTGAATTTTCTAGTGGTGCGTCCTATTCTGACTACCGGTTTTGCCGTGGTACATGCGGAAGTTTAATTTCCGGCACCGCGGCGGTTGGAATGGCTTTCTGACCACCATCCTAATTCACCCCTAAGTATTTTTTTCACAACTAAATAAAATTAGAGACTAACTAATAGAAATTATCAAATTAACTTAAACTATTACATTTTCCATTATATTTTACAGATTACACTTCACTAAAACTCCACCTAAAAACAAAGACAAAATCAACATTAAAGAAAAATATAAAACTAAGGGGCATATTATGAAGCAGGACATTAAAAATTATCTCCATTTTAGCGGCAGAAAAAATATTATATAATTTTACAAAAAATATAAAATAATATAAAATGTATTAAAGAAACATATAAAAAATGTATTAAAATGGTTACTTTTTTCATAAAAAATTATAAATAATGAAGATCAAAACGTTTATAATGAAAGAACTGAAAATATATTTATTTTACTATTATATGACTATACTTCAGGAAAATGTACCATTTCTCAAAACTGTTAGGAAAAAATATGCATGTAAAAATATATTTTTTATTTTGCAAATGTACATGAAAAGTATATGTAAAAATATATTATACTTTATAATAAATTCTGAATGACATCAGCATTTCGTGTCATGTTTTTCAATATTTTCAAAAATTGTAGGTCAAAACCAAATAAAAACAATTTAAATGTGAACAACAACAAAAAAATATGTGTTTGCAAATAAAAACGTTAACAATAAAAGCATGAATATGTCTCCTTTTTTTATTTGAATGTAAATGTAACTCTAAAAAAACTACATAATAAACAATAAAAATTTAATATTCCTAACTTCAAAACCAACTAAACTCAGTGAAAGTGCTGGATAATAAACCATAAAAATAACTAGTGCAGCATAATAAACAATAAGAAATTACTTTTCCAACTCAAAACCAACTAAACCCAGGGCAAGTGCTGGACAATAAGCCCCCAAAATTACTATTCCAACTCCAAAACCAACTCAACTCAGGAAAAGTGCTGGCCAATAAACAAAATAAAATCCTATTCCAACTCCAAAACGAACTAAATTCAGAGAAAGTGCTGGATAATAAACCCCAAAAAATCCTATTCCAACTCCAAAACCAAGTAAACTCAGGGAAAGTGCTGGATAATAAACCATAAAAATTACTATTTCAACTCCAAAACCAGCTAAACTCAGGACAAGTGCTGGACAATAGACCATAAAAAATACTATTCCTACACCAAAACCAACTAAACTCAGAGAAAGTGCTAGATAATAAACCTTTTGTATCAAAAAGAGGGAAAGCACGGAGTTAGGACAATTGTTAACGGGGTCCAATGTATATGTCCCAGAAAGACTAACCAACAACTAATAATACAGAGTTCCCCGGGCAAAGTCAACTAAATGACTGGCATGAGCCTCTCTCTCATTGAGTCAGGCAGAAAGGGTGAGTGTTGTGAACCCTTTTCGGAATTTTTAGGGATACCTCACACAGGTCACCGGTTGGACTACACTTGTAATCCCACCCGGTGATCGTCCAGCGTCATCATCGGTATCCTGCCCCTGCGACAGACTGGCGGTGCAATGCCTGTCGGGCAACAACAGATGTCGCACTTTGGCGGGGATCTTCTATTCCTTAGCCAAAGGGTGTGTGGGTGTGAGGGGCCTAAAAAAGAGAAGGGGTTTATGGTTGTGCAAAAAGTGAGCGTGGGTGAGATTAAAAAAAGTCAGTAGAGTCCAAAAAATAGATTTTTAATGGCATGGCTCACTGCTTTATTAAAATAATAAGGGGTATTGAGGCGGGACAGTCAAGGTAGTAGAGCCTCATTCAACCCTTAGTGAACAAATGGTCAACATGTTTCTCGCCACGAAGGCAATTCGTCAGGACCAAAAATAGACAGTGCTCATATAATTGCAGGGGATCCCTCAGTGATCAGAGGGATCCAGTATACGACCTGGTGTGTGTCGTATGGTAATCCTTCGTCAGGACCCTTTCCAGAGCTGAGTAGGAGAGAGGAGAAGAAGGGTGTCATCAGAAGATTATATATATCTCTGTATCCCTCGGTAGACCTTACATGCACCTTTGACATGCTAGTATAGTGTAGCGAGGTGTCGATGGGTCTATAAAGGCCCCATCGTGAAGAGATATGTGAGTGAGAGAGAGACCGAAAGCCATTGTGGAGAACGTGGAATTCCCACGTTCTGTGACTGTCAGGAGTATATATTTGTGGTGGGCATGCCTTAGGTCTGCCCTGGGGTATGGCATGCACAATAGTATATACCAGAATCATTTTGCTGAAACACGCCATGCGTTTACAATCTTGTGATCTAAACGGCTGTGAATTAGCCATTGGCACACGTGATTTCAAGCAGTATTTAAGACAACATTAGGGAGAGAAAAACATTATTTAGACAATTTCTTGAAAGATTCCAAGACGAACACTAGATGGCGTCAGTGTGCTAAAATAAGACTAAACCTTATGGTGAACCACCAAACATGCCGGGATATTGTAGCGTAAATGAGCTTAGTCAGGACCTTACCCTTATTCTTACTAGTGAAGCTCCCTCGCGCTGACCTGGTGGGGCCAGAACTCGGTGTGGGACACCTGAAAAGAGTAAGTTTTGCCGCCGGGTTAAGGGTTGGTCGGTCAGCGCGTCTTACCGTTTGGCCTGCTTCAAGCTCGGTCCCTGCCACGGCGATCAGATGGAAACGCTCGCGGAGGTCGTATCACGGAGCAGAGCGCCTTACCTGATTGTTCTTGGCAGAGGGCGTCTAGGCACCTACCCCTCCCACTTCGGATGATACCGCAGGACAGCCGGTGGAGCTGCAGCGTCCCGAGGTCTCTGGTTAAGACCGGGAAGTGCGGGCATCAGGTGGGCGTGTTCAGGGCGTGTTGCCAGGCAACGGGACGCCGTGAGTAAACAGCGAAGATTCCCTCGTTGTGTGTCAAGGGGGGAAGAAGAAAGGCTGGGTGCCATCTTTGAAGGGGGAAGTAGTGTAAAGACACTGTGAATATTGCTAGGGAGGTGATAATGGGTTCATCTACATATCCCTCTGTGCTAGCTACAGGGACAGGGGTGATTATATTTCTTGATTCGAAAAGTTTCTGGCATAATAAGGACAAAGTAGTCCCAGCATTCAGCTATCTGGTGAGCATTGTCCAGGGCACCGCATCGTTAAGACCATTTTCATCGGTGTGTAAACGGTGCACCCATCTCTGCTCCAGTCTGAACAGAGCTTGTTGGTTCATTCCAGGTTGGCATTCTAGGACAGTCCACTGTATGTCTTCAGTAGTGTGTTTGTGTTCCTTACAGTGGTCATAAAGCCTGGTGTGTGTTTTTGTACATCGGATATTACTATTGTGCGCCATTATGCGTTGTTTGACAAGACGCATCGTCATCCCGATGTACAGCATCTTGCAGGGGCACACCAAGATATATATACATCTCTGGCTGTTGCAGTTGGTGTGTTTGTTTATAGTCCAGGTGAAATCCCCTGGGAGTTCAATAGTTTTACCTTGGATCGTTTGGGGGCATACTACACAAGAACCACACCTGTAGTGTCCAGTGACCGGGGGAAGATCCCATAGAGTCCTGACTGGTCGAGTACACGATTTCTTTGGGCGGGTGTGGATCAGTGTGTCCTTCAGGTTCGCGGTCCTCTTGAAAGCAAACCGTGGTCGCGCCAGCTCCATCCCTGCAGAGTTCAAGATACCCCAATGTGTGGTCACAGCTTTTTTAATGAACGACGAATGCCTGGTGTAAGAGGTGACACAGGTGATGGTGTCATCTGGTTCTTTTGGATGAACCTCGAGAAGGGCATCTCTGTTATTATTCAATGCTCGTTTTAGCGATTTCTTCAACAACCGTGTTGGGTATCCTCTGTCCTGGAGCTTGTGTTGCAGGGTCTGGGCCTCTTGTTTGAAGTTTTGGACAGAGCTGCAGTTTCTCCGTATTCGAAGGAATTGCCCAAATGGCAAATCTCGCAAAGCTTTTGTATGGTGGCTTTGGTAGAGGAGTAAACTGTTTCTGTCAGTATCCTTCTTGTACAACGAGGTAGTGATTGTTTCCGATTCTAGATTGATGGTTAGATCGAGAAAAGGTATTGATGTTTCTGAGATGGTGCCGGTGAATTTCAGGAAGGGGTCTTGTAGATTGATCCATTCACAGAAGGCTTCACAGCTCGGACGGTCCCCTTTCCAGAAGATCAAGATGTCGTCAATATAGCGACGCCAGAGAGTGAGGTTCTCTCGGTATGGGTTATGCTCTGGGGGGTAGATGTGTTTCTTTTCGAACGAGGCCATGTAAATGCATGCCAGGCTCGGCGCGAAGGTCGAACCCATAGAGGTCCCCTGGACCTGACGGTATAACTGGGACTCGTACTTGAAGAAATTTTCGGTCAGGGCAATATGGGCAAGTTCCATGATGAAGGCTATAGGTGTTGGGGACAGCCATTCTTCTTCTCGCATCAATGAGTCGACTGCTTCCAGGGTCGCTTGTTGCGGAATATTCGTATATAATGCCTCCACGTCGAGGGTGAGCAGTAGGTCAATGTCTTCTCTCCCATCGATATCTGCGATCAGACGAAGGACGTCCCTGGTATCTTGCAAGTAAGATGGTATCTGTTTAACAAAAGGTTGGAAAAAGGCATCGCAGAATTGCGAGAGCGGTTCTAACAGTGACCCAATTCCTGAAACAATCGGTCTCCCCGGGACCGGAGAGATGCCCTTGTGTATTTTGGGGAGAGTATAAAAGTAAGGGGTGACAGGGTCTAGTGTCACCAAGAAGTCTGCCTCCTTCTTACTAATCCACTCATTAGTCTCCCCCTCAATGACAAGGCCCATAATGGTAGTGGAAAGTCGTTTAGTTGGGTCCTCCAGGAGTGGTCTGTAATGATTAGTGTTTCCCAGTTGTCTCCTGCATTCACAATCATAATCCTCGTAATTCTGTATGACCGTGGCGCCCCCCTTGTCTGCCTGCTTAATGACGATTGACTCGTCTCGACCTAGATCATTAGATGCTAGTCGTTCTGCAGTGGATAAATTATGAAAAGTTTTGGTCGGGGGTATGTTCCGCATGCTCCTCAGGACCGCCCGTTCAAAAGTTAGAACTTCGGGTGGTACCATCCCGTCAGTGGGGGTAAAGGTGGAAGGTTTTCTCAGGCCTGTGTCAAGATCCGGAAGTTCAGGTTGGTTTTCGAAGAAAGCCCGAAGGCGAATCTTCCTGAAGAATTGTTTGAGCTCGATCATCTCTTGGAATGTATCAGGGGTTGGTGTAGGGACAAATCCTAGACCCTTCTCTAAGACTTTCGTCTCGGTTGGTGACAGAGTTCTGTTTGATAAATTGACAATTAGGCTCGTCTCCCCCTGGATGCCGTGCTCCTGGTCTCCATTGCCGTTGGTGCTGGTGTTTGGTCCTGCCACTGTACTCCCTTTTGCCCGCCTCGCTTTCGCCCTCTTCCTCTGCCCCAACCTCTGCCTTGAAAAGGTGGCGGATTAAGGGGGTAGAATTGCGGGGGGCCTTGTGGGTAGAAGGGGTATTGCCATGGGGGTGCCATATGTGGTGGTCCGTGGAAGACTGGGCCTTGATGATAGCCTTGTTGCCATGCCCGGGGTGGTCGAGGATTCTTAGGGGGGTACCCACCACTGGAGTCACTACTCGTCGATCCGCGTCTGGCATCACTCCCTGAGTTATCATCAGATGAATAGGTTTTCTTTTTTCCTTTGAAATCATCCTTCAGGTAGGGGTATACTTTCTCTTTCGCGAATTTTGCAATATCTTTCTCGAGTTTAGTTGTTTTTTGTTTCAGTAAAAACTCGTGGTGATCTGCCATTTCTTGGTTTATTTCCGACAGTTTGGTCGTGAATGCTGCTTTATTATTCTTGGATATTGCATTTTTCATGGTAGCTTTCATGGCAGAGATTTTCTCTTGTAGTGCATCCGATAGGCGTTTTGCTGTTTGGCTAATCAGAAAGAGAAGGTCCTTGGTGCACTTCCACGATACTTGGCACCAATCCACTTTGAACCGTTTGTCGTCCAGGAAAAGTCTTGGAATTATGTTCACAATTAAACCTTGCGGTGCTATATTGCTCCTCAAGTATTCTGTCATCATGATTCCATGAATGGTAATCCTGATGAGTTCCTTCTTCATCTCCGTCAGTGTGGTCCATTCATCGGAGGAAGCACCAGATGTTGCGATTGGCGGATTGGTAAGGATTGATGGCGTCGTTCTTAAAGCCTCGGCTATAGTGTCCTCATTGAAGCTGAGCCCTGGGACGTCCTCCATGGTCGTGTTGAGGTCCAGATGCGGTGCTGAGGGTGTTTGCTGACCAGAGTCAGGTTTTAGTCAAACTAAATGTAATTCTCTCACTATAAATGTTGTCTCAAGGTGGTCCAAAGCGGCGGATAGTTATTCGCCAAATGGTAACCTTTAAAGAAGTTCCCGTGCGCGGGGCACGCAAAGAGTTGTATCAAAAAGAGGGAAAGCACGGAGTTAGGACAATTGTTAACGGGGTCCAATGTATATGTCCCAGAAAGACTAACCAACAACTAATAATACAGAGTTCCCCGGGCAAAGTCAACTAAATGACTGGCATGAGCCTCTCTCTCATTGAGTCAGGCAGAAAGGGTGAGTGTTGTGAACCCTTTTCGGAATTTTTAGGGATACCTCACACAGGTCACCGGTTGGACTACACTTGTAATCCCACCCGGTGATCGTCCAGCGTCATCATCGGTATCCTGCCCCTGCGACAGACTGGGGGTGCAATGCCTGTCGGGCAACAACAGATGTCGCACTTTGGCGGGGATCTTCTATTCCTTAGCCAAAGGGTGTGTGGGTGTGAGGGGCCTAAAAAAGAGAAGGGGTTTATGGTTGTGCAAAAAGTGAGCGTAGGTGAGATTAAAAAAAGTCAGTAGAGTCCAAAAAATAGATTTTTAATGGCATGGCTCACTGCTTTATTAAAATAATAAGGGGTATTGAGGCGGGACAGTCAAGGTAGTAGAGCCTCATTCAACCCTTAGTAAACAAATGGTCAACATGTTTCTCGCCACGAAGGCAATTCGTCAGGACCAAAAATAGACAGTGCTCATATAATTGCAGGGGATCCCTCAGTGATCAGAGGGATCCAGTATACGACCTGGTGTGTGTCGTATGGTAATCCTTCGTCAGGACCCTTTCCAGAGCTGAGTAGGAGAGAGGAGAAGAAGGGTGTCATCAGAAGATTATATATATCTCTGTATCCCTCGGTAGACCTTACATGCACCTTTGACATGCTAGTATAGTGTAGCGAGGTGTCGATGGGTCTATAAAGGCCCCATCGTGAAGAGATATGTGAGTGAGAGAGAGACCGAAAGCCATTGTGGAGAACGTGGAATTCCCACGTTCTGTGACTGTCAGGAGTATATATTTGTGGTGGGCATGCCTTAGGTCTGCCCTGGGGTATGGCATGCACAATAGTATATACCAGAATCATTTTGCTGAAACACGCCATGCGTTTACAATCTTGTGATCTAAACGGCTGTGAATTAGCCATTGGCACACGTGATTTCAAGCAGTATTTAAGACAACATTAGGGAGAGAAAAACATTATTTAGACAATTTCTTGAAAGATTCCAAGACGAACACTAGATGGCGTCAGTGTGCTAAAATAAGACTAAACCTTATGGTGAACCACCAAACATGCCGGGATATTGTAGCGTAAATGAGCTTAGTCAGGACCTTACCCTTATTCTTACTAGTGAAGCTCCCTCGCGCTGACCTGGTGGGGCCAGAACTCGGTGTGGGACACCTGAAAAGAGTAAGTTTTGCCGCCGGGTTAAGGGTTGGTCGGTCAGCGCGTCTTACCGTTTGGCCTGCTTCAAGCTCGGTCCCTGCCACGGCGATCAGATGGAAACGCTCGCGGAGGTCGTATCACGGAGCAGAGCGCCTTACCTGATTGTTCTTGGCAGAGGGCGTCTAGGCACCTACCCCTCCCACTTCGGATGATACCGCAGGACAGCCGGTGGAGCTGCAGCGTCCCGAGGTCTCTGGTTAAGACCGGGAAGTGCGGGCATCAGGTGGGCGTGTTCAGGGCGTGTTGCCAGGCAACGGGACGCCGTGAGTAAACAGCGAAGATTCCCTCGTTGTGTGTCAAGGGGGGAAGAAGAAAGGCTGGGTGCCATCTTTGAAGGGGGAAGTAGTGTAAAGACACTGTGAATATTGCTAGGGAGGTGATAATGGGTTCATCTACATATCCCTCTGTGCTAGCTACAGGGACAGGGGTGATTATATTTCTTGATTCGAAAAGTTTCTGGCATAATAAGGACAAAGTAGTCCCAGCATTCAGCTATCTGGTGAGCATTGTCCAGGGCACCGCATCGTTAAGACCATTTTCATCGGTGTGTAAACGGTGCACCCATCTCTGATCCACACCCGCCCAAAGAAATCGTGTACTCGACCAGTCAGGACTCTATGGGATCTTCCCCCGGTCACTGGACACTACAGGTGTGGTTCTTGTGTAGTATGCCCCCAAACGATCCAAGGTAAAACTATTGAACTCCCAGGGGATTTCACCTGGACTATAAACAAACACACCAACTGCAACAGCCAGAGATGTATATATATCTTGGTGTGCCCCTGCAAGATGCTGTACATCGGGATGACGATGCGTCCTGTCAAACAACGCATAATGGAGCACAATAGTAATATCCGATGTACAAAAACACACACCAGGCTTTATGACCACTGTAAGGAACACAAACACACTACTGAAGACATACAGTGGACTGTCCTAGAATGCCAACCTGGAATGAACCAACAAGCCCTGTTCAGACTGGAGCAGAGATGGGTGCACCGTTTACACACCGATGAAAATGGTCTTAACGATGCGGTGCCCTGGACAATGCTCACCAGATAGCTGAATGCTGGGACTACTTTGTCCTTATTATGCCAGAAACTTTTCGAATCAAGAAATATAATCACCCCTGTCCCTGTAGCTAGCACAGAGGGATATGTAGATGAACCCATTATCACCTCCCTAGCAATATTCACAGTGTCTTTACACTACTTCCCCCTTCAAAGATGGCACCCAGCCTTTCTTCTTCCCCCCTTGACACACAACGAGGGAATCTTCGCTGTTTACTCACGGCGTCCCGTTGCCTGGCAACACGCCCTGAACACGCCCACCTGATGCCCGCACTTCCCGGTCTTAACCAGAGACCTCGGGACGCTGCAGCTCCACCGGCTGTCCTGCGGTATCATCCGAAGTGGGAGGGGTAGGTGCCTAGACGCCCTCTGCCAAGAACAATCAGGTAAGGCGCTCTGCTCCGTGATACGACCTCCGCGAGCGTTTCCATCTGATCGCCGTGGCAGGGACCGAGCTTGAAGCAGGCCAAACGGTAAGACGCGCTGACCGACCAACCCTTAACCCGGCGGCAAAACTTACTCTTTTCAGGTGTCCCACACCGAGTTCTGGCCCCACCAGGTCAGCGCGAGGGAGCTTCACTAGTAAGAATAAGGGTAAGGTCCTGACTAAGCTCATTTACGCTACAATATCCCGGCATGTTTGGTGGTTCACCATAAGGTTTAGTCTTATTTTAGCACACTGACGCCATCTAGTGTTCGTCTTGGAATCTTTCAAGAAATTGTCTAAATAATGTTTTTCTCTCCCTAATGTTGTCTTAAATACTGCTTGAAATCACGTGTGCCAATGGCTAATTCACAGCCGTTTAGATCACAAGATTGTAAACGCATGGCGTGTTTCAGCAAAATGATTCTGGTATATACTATTGTGCATGCCATACCCCAGGGCAGACCTAAGGCATGCCCACCACAAATATATACTCCTGACAGTCACAGAACGTGGGAATTCCACGTTCTCCACAATGGCTTTCGGTCTCTCTCTCACTCACATATCTCTTCACGATGGGGCCTTTATAGACCCATCGACACCTCGCTACACTATACTAGCATGTCAAAGGTGCATGTAAGGTCTACCGAGGGATACAGAGATATATATAATCTTCTGATGACACCCTTCTTCTCCTCTCTCCTACTCAGCTCTGGAAAGGGTCCTGACGAAGGATTACCATACGACACACACCAGGTCGTATACTGGATCCCTCTGATCACTGAGGGATCCCCTGCAATTATATGAGCACTGTCTATTTTTGGTCCTGACGAATTGCCTTCGTGGCGAGAAACATGTTGACCATTTGTTCACTAAGGGTTGAATGAGGCTCTACTACCTTGACTGTCCCGCCTCAATACCCCTTATTATTTTAATAAAGCAGTGAGCCATGCCATTAAAAATCTATTTTTTGGACTCTACTGACTTTTTTTAATCTCACCCATGCTCACTTTTTGCACAACCATAAACCCCTTCTCTTTTTTAGGCCCCTCACACCCACACACCCTTTGGCTAAGGAATAGAAGATCCCCGCCAAAGTGCGACATCTGTTGTTGCCCGACAGGCATTGCACCGCCAGTCTGTCGCAGGGGCAGGATACCGATGATGACGCTGGACGATCACCGGGTGGGATTACAAGTGTAGTCCAACCGGTGACCTGTGTGAGGTATCCCTAAAAATTCCGAAAAGGGTTCACAACACTCACCCTTTCTGCCTGACTCAATGAGAGAGAGGCTCATGCCAGTCATTTAGTTGACTTTGCCCGGGGAACTCTGTATTATTAGTTGTTGGCTAGATAATAAACCCCCAAAAATTACTATTCCAACTCAGAAAAGCTCTCTAGATGCCAAAAGAGAAAACTGCAGAAATGAAAGAAAACAAGCAAAAGGAATAAGGGCTTGTCACTCGTACAAAAGAAGCTCAAAAATCCATCAAATGCAGCCCACAACCAGCCAATGATCGGAGCAGACAGTACCCTTAGGGGTCCAGCAAACTACTCGATCTTCTGAACAAATCAAAGAGCTTTGGATGAAGTGGCACATGTGAAAAACCACAAGGATTCAATTAAACCCAACTGCCTAAATTAATTAAACATAGATGGCCGAAACAAGGTGAGTCCTACCCCTCTTACCTAATACTCTGCCCCAACCCTCAGGTAAATCTCTGTTCTGGGGCAGTAATCTCTGACAGCAGCGGTGCTCCAAAAGGAGCAGTATGCCTGGAACCCCTCGGGCAACCAAAGGGACTTCCCAAGGCCAGCAGTAGCCAGTCAGCTCATACAACAGCTCAAAGGCCTGAGGATACACAACAAGGCGAGCAGCTTGTACTGCCGCTCCAGCATCAAAATGAGAAATGGACATAGGAATGCCACAAACATCGCCCATAGAAAGAAAATGCGAAGGCCTGAACACAGCCTCTTCGCAAACAACAACAGCATGGATGATGACACCCCCCAAAAGGCCCAGATGGTCAAGTGCTTCCCCAGCTTTAAATTGGACGAAACAGCACAAGTTGGGCAAAGCATGTGCAACAGCCAGAAGGGAACTCTGGAACGAACCCATACGAACAACGGCCATGCAAGCAAAGAAGACGAAAAAGAAATGGAAGATGTCTCTATAGCCAATTCACAGCTTGCAGTGATCTTCACTCCCGAATTTGAAACAAGAGGTCCAGGTGACATCCATACTCAGTCAAATATTTTATATCTCCTGTCGAGCATACCTTCATGGGCCTACTTAACAACAGCCCAATCAGAATTTGTGCATTTCAAGAACTACACTTGAGTTAGCCACAGAGAGTCAACTCTGACAAAGTGGACAAGCCGAGTCGACACCCAAAACAGATAAAGCAGATAAAGACACACTTAAGGAGAGGAGGATATGTGTAGACAATTGCACAGCAGAGAAATACCCCCACATTCTACTACATAGGCCGGAAACTGAAGAAGGACTACAACGCCAGACATGTGGATTAAAAAGCACTAAACCAATCCCAAAACATAGCTGCGAGAATAACATCAAAATCCAGCTTTATAAGAGTGTCGGAATCAGATATTGTACAGTGGCATATGCAACCGATGATGCAAGGGAATCAGAAGACTGAACCTGAATCTCAGCAGCGCTGCATACAAACGGGAGGGCACAGCCCTAGCATAGGAAAGCACCCCACCTTTTATGGACATCAACATCACTGAATCTCCTGGGATGCACAGACAACTAGCATTAAAGGACCAATGAAACAGCATACAAGATCCAGGATTAGAATAATAAGCTGGAATGTTGCTGGGTTCAGAACAACTACAGCCAACAAAGACACAATGGAACAGGAGATATCCTATGCCATCAGCAAACATGGCTGACAACAATAAATCAATCAATCAGGGGAGTTGTAAGCACTCTACTCACCTGTGAGGATCTCAAGGCACTGAGGGGTGGGATCCGCAGATCTGTTTAGCTGAAAAAGCCAGGTCTTAATGGTCTTCCTGAAGGTGTTCAGGGAGGGGGCAAGTCTGTTGTCTGCAAGTAGCTCGTTCCAGGTCTTGGCTGCAATGTAAGAGAAGGATCTACCACCTGCTCTGGCTCTGTGGATGTGCGGGGTTTCGCCAGTGTGAGATTTGAAGAGCGGAGTGTTATTTTGGGTTCATGGAAATTGATTCTGTTGCTGCGGTATTTAGGTCCATTGTTGTGTAGGCATTTGTAGGCGTGAGCGAAGATTTTGAAGATGGCTCTTTTCTCCACGGGGAGAGTTTTAAAGGAAGACCCGGGGGAGTGGAGGCTGGTAACTACCAACACATGTCTACCATTACGCTGCTGGGTACTGTTTTGCTAGAAACCTACACTACTTAGACACAAATGCACTTACGTGCAGCACACTCTTCCCAATACATTCCTCAAATATCTAACATTTCCTTACTCTCAAAGGTAGCTAGCAATAATTCCATGGGGCATGTGGACCGGCAGCCCGCATTACAACTCCCACCAGGCTCCCTTGTCCCACAGCTCAGCAGGACAGAGTACTCCCCCTACCCACAACCATTTGTCAGCCATTGCATTTCTCTCCTCAAACTTACAGGTAGGCAGCCATTTTAACAGGGAGGGGTGTTTGTGGGTGCAAAGTCAGCACTCCAAGTCCCACCAGGTTATCTTGTCCCACAGCTCAGCAGGATAGAGCACTCCCCCACCCACAACCATGTGGCAGCCATTGCATTGCACTCCTCCAACTAACAGGTAGATAGCCTTCTCATGCTCTCGTGTCTCCCCCTGAGCAGGATGGAACACTCCCCCATTCAAGAGCCATGTGTAACCTATTCCCTTCCTCTGGTCCACTTCACAGGGAGGTAGCCTTCACAACAAGGAGGGGTGTGTGTGGAAAGGAAGACAACACTACAACTCCCACCAGGCCCCCGTGTCCCAAAGCTGAGCAGGAAGGTACCTCACACTCATGCCCATGTAGCAGCTATTTCCCTCCACTGAACTGGTGGGTAGACAGTGCATGCACCCTGCCATCCTTCTCAAGATACATGGAAACATATGACCAAACCATCCCTCACATGTCATCCAAAGCAGCATAGATCCAAAAGCAACATCCAGTGTTCACACAGCTAAGTGTACGTAACTGTTACAGAAATTAAACTTTGAACCACCAAGTCACATGTTGAAGAAATTCAGGGCCCAATCATGCACAACACAGAATACAAAGTGTAAGTGCCATGGTGTCAGACCATGAAGGCCCATATGAACACAAAACATTCATGGGTAATCGGACCAACAAACTAAAGTACATGATATAAAAAAGGTATGTATAACATTACAATGGCTAGTCCTTGCTTAGCTAAAATTGATTCCATGCAGAGCAAACCAAAAAGACCCATCACCTAAATTTGATGTGCCGCAAGTCGTTAGATGACAACATATCCCTGTAATCACAAAATCTGTACGTGGCACATGGTTTCAATTCACAAGTCACACCATGGACAAGTAATGTAAGTACCTCAACATGATGTCATGATGCAAAATGACATCCCAACACCCCTCCAGCGTCCCGCATGCTGATACTCCTATCACCTCAGCTGCGGTCACAGAGAGGGGTGCGCTGCAACAAAATGACTCCTCAGACACTGCTGAGCCTGCAGCAGAGACCCCCCTGCCAAACACACAAGGGGCAGTCCGAGAAACACCAGGGGAGGATCACATGACAAATCACCATCCAAACGCTAGTCGCCGAGCCAGTCATGATAGTACCTCTGTTCCTCTTCATATTGACTTTGTTGACTATTCTTACCCACATTGCATTGTTGATGGCATGAGTCGTTTGGACTGTGTGACTACATCAATGTGGTGACTACTCTATTTGCCTCATTTACCATCACTGACAACTCATACATTCACTTAGCACCATTTTGTAAATCACATCTCTGTCATAAATAGTTATTGTAACTAAACACCCTTTACACACCTATGTCTTTGTGTCAGCTCCATGCTTCTCACAGTATGTACAATGTCAACTCAGAATCCAATGTACCACAAGCTCTGATTGTGACGAGGCATTGAGAGGGTGAAGGGACCTAGAAAGACACCGGAGAATGACATTTACTTGTCAGGTAGAACACACCACTAGCCATTAAGGTACACAAACCTGTACACATAACAATGAGCAAAAACATCAACATAGACATGAGGTACCTGAATAAAAATACCCTGTGCCACACACATCAGCCATTAGCACGGGGCCAACAACAGCCAGCAGTCAAAAGGTTCTTCTATGCCTTGCTACTACCATCAAAGACAACAGACAATGTCACTGTTGTACAATGTCACTCACATTCAAGGGAAGTAGTTGTCAATGAGCAGTTGACGCAGGTCAACCCCTTCCTCGTCTCCACTATCGTCTTCACTGGGCATGTGTGGGTTTGCAGGTGGGGGGCATCTGCTGCTCATCATTGTCCAGGAACCAGATGATCTCTTTGCGCAAGGCCAGGTAGTGGAGCATGCAGCATGCAACTATGATCTGACACACCTTTTGGTGAGAGTTGAGTAGTGCCCCTCCGCTCTTGTCCAGACACCAGAATCTAGACTTCAGAAGCCAAAAAGTATGATCCACCACATGCCATGTCCTCCAATGTGTATCATTGTAACAGACTTCACCCTGGGTCCTTGGATTCCTCAGTGGACTCAGCAACCAAGGCTGGTTGGGATATGCAGAGTCACCTAGGTGTGAGATTCATAGAGTAGTTTACCAATGTAAACAGTAGCTGAGTACAGCATGTCACACATGCAGCACACTACTTGACTCTGCGTACTCACCAACAATCCACACACGCTACGGATGCAGATTTGCCATCAATTGTGGGATGATGCTTGTTATGCAATATGTAGGAGTCATGTATAGACCCCGGGAATTTGGCCAGACATGGGAGATAATCATATCTGCTTGGCATACCACTTGCACATTTATGGAACGGAAATGTTTCCTGTTCCGGTAGATGTGCTCATGTGCCTGTGGTGGAACTAGGCCAACATGTGTGCAGTCAATGGCGCCAACAACATTAGATATGTGTCCAAGATCATAGAAATCACTCTTCACACCTGACAATCTATATCTCCTTGGGAAGTGGATGTAGTGTTCCTTGTACGTCATCATAGCGGACAGGACATCACGTAGCACCATGCTGAACATAGCTTGAGACATCCCACCGGGGATGGCCACCATGTACTGAAACGAACCAGTTGCAAAGAAATGCAGGGCCACCATCACCTTAACTGATGGCATCAAAGCAGTCAGATAGGTTCTGTGAGGCCTCAGTTGGGGCTCCAACCGACCACATAGGTCTTGAAGGGTATGGCGATCCAGACGGAATTTCCTTATTATGTCCTATTCCTCCATGTTCGTCAGCACTGGGAATGGACGATGCACATTTAGTCGTCTCCTACATATTATGAAAGGGGACACATGTCAATTTAAATCCTCTATGAGATGTGTCAAACATCCAAACATCTTACATCGTGACTGACACAGCGCCAACAATGACTGGACTGCAACAACAGCTTAATGCACAAGTCACATGCAGAGATACCTTGATTTCATGTAGTTGTACATGTGTACATACTGACTACCTCCAAAACGGATTCTGACTATATGAATGCTAAATGTTACACTGATACATCTAGTGTCATCAGCCCTGTGTGTAGGTGACACAGCACATGTTGGAAACATCAACACTGCTGACTTCTACGTAGCTGTTGTACCTGCCACACCTGATTGCAGAAGTCACACAGAGCACAACTTTTCTACACAATGAGCACAGTGTGTGTAAGCTGATCAACTATCAAAATGAACACAGCAATGTACACAGTGAAATAGGCACTTTTGCGATCAGGCCATCATAATAGTATGTTGATTAGCCATCTCACACATTGACATGTGCACAAATATGAGACTCCATTACAAACCAAATCTCTGTACTTGCACACAAGTATCATAGGTGAAATGTGAGTAAGTACATGCAAAGCATGTCATCATGTGCACTGACATGGCATGTGTAGGCATCTGTGAGTTGCATGTCACACTAGCATTCAATTTTGCAAACAGGTGCTGTGATACATTGTGAAGATCTAGGGCCAGATGTAGGTAAATTTTATTTTCCGACCTCTTAAATACCGAGTCATACCGACTCGGTATTTCAGAGGTCGGAAAATAAAAGTACCGAGATGTAGGTAAATGCAGATGTGCAATTACCGAATCGGAAACAGTCGGTATTTTCCGATGCGGGAAATACCGACCAGTTAATGCCCATTCATTCCTATGGGTTTTGAAGCCCATAGGATTGATTGGGCATTTACCGGTCGGTATTTACCACATCGGAAAATACAGACTGTCACAAGGGTGCAGGGGGTGTCACTTTGACACCCTCTGGCACCCCCAAAAGAGGCTCGGGTGCCATGTGGCAGGCATACCTGCCCTAAGGGCAGGTCTGCCTGTCATATGGCATAGGTGTGCATGCACACATGTGCATGCACACCAGAAACGGTATTTTACCATCAAGTAGTATTTGATGGTAAAATACCGATTTTGTACTGCTTGTGGGACTCAGAAGAGTCCCACCTACATACCAATTTACCGGAATCCGTAATGATACCGACTCGGTATTTTACATACTCGGTAAATTTACCTATCAGTAAATTTACCGAGTCTGTAAAATACAGGGACCTACATGTCAAATTGCTCTTACCGGTCAGTAACGGCCGAATTCGGCCGTTACCACCCGGTAAACGCCTACCTACATCTGGCCCTTAGTGTTTAATGATGAAAATGTGCTATTGCCATTGCTAGAGCATAATGTGTCCATAGGTACGGTATGCGTGCTCAGCCACGGTGGGTTCGGTCATTGGGTACAATTATAAGATGCAGGATTGCTGTAGCGACCACCTGGCCCTGCGGTGTGCCACCGCCAATGCCCATGCCATTGCAGCCAATATTTGAAACCCTTAGGTGTGCTACCGCGGGCCCGGTCATTAGTTACAATTGAAAGATGCAGGATTGCGGTAGTGACCGCCTGGCCCCAGCAGTGTGACTCCTCCTGTGCCAATGCCATTGCAGACAATGGGAACCGCAATTGCGGTAGTGATTTACAAATTTGAAACTTGTAGTAGACGTGCACCACCACCGCAGTCCTGATTATTGGTTACAAGTGAAAAATGCTAGGCAGGAACACCAATTGCGGCAGCTGAGTACCAATGAAACAACGCCAGGGGCCTACATATGTCTGTGAGAGAGCCACACATTTCGATTGCATTCAGATACTGCTGCCTGCCATTCTTCACCACCAACTGCTGCTGTTCCTGCATTCTGGCCCCAGTGATGGCGAGAACTGAGAACATCAGAGCCCGTCCCTAGCACCCCAGAGGGGCTGGAGGTCCTGGTGGACGAGGTCCTTGCACAGTATGGGAGGCTGCATGGTTAGTCAGATGTAGTGGTAAGTGCTTCAGAGTTAAAGTTTGAGAGTACTCAGAGTGCTCACATGGTGTTGCTCTGCAGTAGTATGTGTCTGTTGGTGCAAGTTAATGTGCATACTTATTTTTCATATACCATGTTCCATACATGGGCCTAAAAAGAATTACACTTGAGTATCTGGGGAGGATGGCAACATGGACATTTCTACAGTCCTTGTTCAGCAAAAAGAAACAAACGTTGGTCTGAGACTGGGTGGAGAAGTGTGGCTCAGGGGTTAGAGGCGGCAGACCCGGAAGCTGAGATCGGCCCTGGACCAGGGTTCAATTCTCCACCTCGGCGGGTCTTGGGCTAAAAATTCCACGGTCTCGATAATTCTCGCTCCGGTGCCTTCTCGACTCACGGGTTCACGCTCTGCGACTCTGGGCAATAGCTTGCTTAATCTCCACAACGGCCCCTCGCGGCGGGATGCCTGGCTTTCACCTTGTGGATACCCTGCCGGGGCCTCTCACAGGGGAATACCAGGACGGGTTCCCTAGGCAAGCGCCAGGATGCCCTTTGTGGTGACAGGTCGCGCTATATAAGTATACCTACATTTACATTTACATTTACTGGGTAATGTAAATGTGTGATACACTGCCTAGCATGCTGACATCATTTTAATGGGGTGTGTAGCCTTATTTCCACAGATCCGTGGCTGCATTGAAGGATGGGAGGGATATACAGTGTTTTTGCAGCCATCAAGTTACACTGCTGGTTTGGACAGTGGAAATCTGAACAAACACCGCCTGTGCTATGTGATGTCATAGTTCATAAGATCTGTACATGCAAATGTATTTAGTCCAGAGGGTACTGAAGAATGTGTGTACAGTTTTCAAATGACCTCTATTGCTATGTGTGCATTATGCACACGAGTAAATTGCCTGAGTGTGACACTCTTGGTGGTATTTCACCTGTGATACATCAGATAAATGTAATTTGGAGATGTCATCCTTCACTTGATTTCATTACCTGTTCCGTCTCACACGTGTAGGCACTATTGCCCTCTCATATTGTACATGCGTGTGATTTTTCTGATGGCAAACGTTTAACCTCAGTGTGAGTCCCACTGCCATGCACAGAAACTGCCCAATTTTACCTGGATCCATCAGTAAATGGAATGAGTGAAACATATGTGTTGTCCGCCACCCTATTTCTCAATGAGATATCTTAGGCCTGAGGATTGAACAAGACAGGACTACACCTTGTGAGAAGAGTGTGAGAATGTAAGACAATGGCCCTAAATGTGACCACCATGATATATTAGCCATTCACTGGCCAAGAACATTGAGGGGTGTGTATGTATTGCTGGACACAGCGAGTCTGTCCCGACACATTTTTTCAAATGTATTGTATGCATTGCTCACTCACCTACTAAATCACAGATGAGGGTCTTTTTCACATTGGTTTCTGTGCTGGCATGGCCAGGTACTGTGTTCATCATCACACATGTATACATTTCTATGAGAGTATTTGATGCAAGTGTACTACAATTCATGCTGTATGGCCTCTGCTCAACATTTATGTATTGGTGTGCTATTTTTTTTCATGCTCATGTACTGATACACAGTGGTACATAAAACAGTGTCACTGAATCTTCCTCTTTTTGTCTCCCATTCCTGCAGCTTAAGGTCCACCAGCAAGGTGCAGGCTCTGGGTGTCTCCAACCGATGGCACACACACTGTCACAAGAGGTGGGATGACATCTGACGGCTGAGCAAAAACATGGCAGAGATGACTCTGGGGGTGATATGTGTTTGTGGCAGAGTGTCAGTGTGGGATCTTTCTGAGGGACTTGATATGCAGTGTGAACAGTTCAGTGGTTGTTAATATGCAGTGTGAGTCTCCATTTCTTAATTATACCCTGTTTGATTCACATGAGTGGAAGGAAGGTCTGAGGAGGAGGGTTGTGCAGCCGCTACCTTCTGTGCAGAGTGTTCATTTTCACCCCCACCTTCCCAGTCAATCTACCTTGCCCTTTGATGTGTGATGTGCGAGGTCGAGCCACACCTGGATGATAAATTGTGCATGGCGGGCGCAGGAGAGGCACACAGCATGTTCACAAATGGGTGTGGAAAGTGTGCTGTGGGCTGTGGCCAACTGATGCAACCCACCATGTGGGTAGGGTAAAGGTGGGGCCCGGGAAAGCTGTCCAGACTGCCCATGCATGGCGCTGACCCTGCCTACTGCATTGAGTGCAGGTTTTCCATGTCGTCACCACTGCTGTGACCTGACTGGGACATTGTAGTGATTTCACGGTTGATGGGTGACCCGGATGCGGAGGTGTGGATTTCTAGCTGGCAGGACATGTGTGAGTACACTGGGGGATATGTTCCTGTCTCCACCAGAGTGTCTGATGTGGACAGGAACCGTCTTTCAGCACAGGAGTTGTATGTTGTTGTTGTATGCGGAGATGTGTTTTACATACCTGTGGTGTTGACCGCGGCGACGTCTTATTTGCTGGTCGTGGGTGAGGTACAACAGCGGAAGAGCTTGAAGAGCTGGATCCATAGCGGTCAGGAACGTGTGAAGGTGCCTGGGATTCGAGTTTCGATCCCCGCAGTAGTGCTTCCGCCGTCTCTGGATGGCTGGTCTCTCCGCTATGTTCTGATGGACTGTTTGAGGCATCGTGATTTGTCCGCCGGTCCGGACATCATTCCGCAAGGCGGTCTTTCTCTATTGGCTCCCTCTGCCACCGTTGCGGTAGGAAATTACTGGTGAATCCCGAAACACTGCAGCGGACGGAAAATGGGCTATCTTTGCCTATTGTAATATGGCGGACGCGAGGATCGCCGCTGGAGTGCGGAAAAGGGCGTTTTCTGCAACCATCAGCACCACGGATGTGCCTACGACCGACATCCTAATGAGCCCCTTACTATTTTTAGGGGATAAAGTTCCCTTCATAGATGTTTTTGTTTAGTTGAGTTCTGTGGAAGCTGTTAAAAGGAAAGTATTTGTTAGCTATGTTTTGCTTTTTTATAAAATGTATTAGTTTTAATTTGTTAACTTTATATGTTGGTTAGGTCATATAGGGGCATATTACCAAGCAATAGCGATAATTATCGCTATTGCTTGGTTAGAGACAAAAAAGTATTGCCGACTTGCGGTGATTTTTATCGCAGATAGACCTAGGTATTACCAAGGTGCATCGCAAATGCGATAAAAATCGGCCGCAATGCTTGAATATCGCTGAAAAGTCAGCGATATTCAGGCATTACCGAGCTAATGCTCTTAGCCATGTTATCCACCTCCCATTGGATAACATGGCTAAGAACTGCTCAGGGCAGGTGTTAGCTTTTGGAGATATTCACGCTTAGAGCGAATATCTCCAAAAGTTGGTAATAGGAGATAGCGATGTTAGCGACTGTTTCCAGTGGCTAACATCTTGGCACGCCCACTTTGCATGTCATTAGTGATACATTTCTCTGACATGCAAAGTGGGGCCCAAGATGGTCGCTATCTCCTACTAGCTGTCGCTAACTGATGTTAGCGACAGCTAGGCAATAGGGAGATAATTTTATCTCCGCTTTCTTGGTTTTTAAAGTAAAAAAAGCGGAGATAAACCCCCTTGATAACATGCCCCATAGTTACTTTGTTATATATCTTTTTTAATGTTGATTTTATTGTTGTTTTGGATGTAAATCTTTCTTTAAGTTTAATATGTGATATATAAAGAAAAATATGTTATAGTTTTAGTTAAAAAAGAAAATGTTAAGCTAATTTTATTTACTTAGTTACAAAGTTTTGTTCATACCTTTAATGAGAGTTTTTCTGAATAGTTGACTCTATAGTTATTTTCTTTTCTGTTTTCTGTATCGCAAAGTTTCGTACTTCCTCCGTGTTTGCCTGTTTTACGGTACATTTTATGTTAGTTAATTGATTGCTTTTATAGTGTTTATTTAATTAGTTAGAGTTTTCTACTAGTTTGTGTTGGTGTAGTTTAAATTTATTGGTCGAGATAGCTTTTTTGAATTTTTGGGCAGTTGCCATTTAATTTGTTCTACATTTATTATGTTAATTTAATGGGTGTTGGTTTTTTTTCATTATTGGTATTAAAATGTATATGTAGGTAAATGTTATATTTTCTTTATATATGATATATATATATATTTATGTTTGTTTATTTTTGGTAGTTGTGATTTTTTATGTTGTATTGTTTGTCTACATATTTGTTTTGGGATTTTTAGTGAATTTGTATTATTACATTTTATTATTTTTTTATTTTTTAAGTGTTTATTTATAGTTCATTTTATATTATATTATTTTTGGTAACATTTATATACATTTTATCGCTGTTTTCTGTTGTGGATATTTTTTATATCGATGTTTTTGTTGTGTTATATTTTATTTTAATGTCATCGATATTTTTGTGTTCTTTATTTTTGTTGTCAATATTTTTGTCAGTGAATTCTTTTTTACGATATTTTTTATCGATGTCTGTGTTCTTTCTGCTTTGTGTATCGGTTGTCGATATTTTTGTATACGATATTGTTGATGCAATAATTTTGTAGTTTGATTTCATAGGAGTCGATGTTGTATCAGTTATCCATGGCAAAGTATCCCGAGAAATTTTGCTGACCTAACTTTTAACCCCAGAGAACTAGTAAGAAACCATACACATTATCAATGGTTAGTTGAACATCAGGCCTCATTGAAAAAAATAAAAGATGCTATACTTTCAGCTTCCTACTCATGCAATTTTGAACCTAACCGCAAAACCTTTCTAACAACTGATGCCAGTAACAAAGGATTAGGAGTCACCCTTAAGCACATAATTGAGGACAAAGAAAAATTGTGGCCATTGCCTCATATACCCTCACCGAATCAGAAATTAACTATTCAGTTGTCGAAAGGGAAGCTCTAGCATACTTTTGGGTCATCAAACATTTCAAGTTTTTTTATGGGGCCTACAGTTTTCCATACGTACAGCCCATAAGCTACTCACCTTCATGTTCAGCTCTAAGGGTTCATCTTGCAATACTCCTCGCATAACTAGATGGGTATTAGGAGTAGAGAGTTTCTGTTTTAAAGTAGAATATGTCCCAGGGAACTGTAATTCTGCTGCAGACTTCATTTCTAGAGCACCATTAAACAAGGAGGAGGAGCATTTTAATACTTTGGGATACCCTTTTCTACAAATCTACTCTGCAACCATCACATCTCAGGAATGGGAAGAATGTATGAGTAAGGATGTAACCCTGAACCAACTCAAAGAATACGCCTTGCAGGGTTGGCCCAATTCTAAGCAGTATCAAAGAAAATGTTAAGAAATTGTTGGAAGTCCGCCATGAACTCAATCTAAACCAGAATCTTTTACTAAGAAATACAAAATTCTACCGCCTGAACTCTTGCGCTGCAGGTATATAGATCTGGTACATGAGGGCCACTGAGGTGTAGGAGCCTGACCAAATCCAGGCTCAGGAAATGTTATTATTGTTTCCCCAATATGGACTCAGAGGTGGAAACCAAAGTTAAAGATTTCCTTAATTGAGTGAACAGCGACAAGTCTAAAACAACTTGCAAGGTCCCTATCTTCGCAGTCTCGATTCCTGACCATGGGAAAAACTTGCTTTAGACATCATTGGTTCCATACACTGTAAAGGTGTATTGAAACATTTTGCTTTCATTTTAACAGACTGCCAATCCCATTGGAGTGTTATAAGATTGGTGAATCAAATCACCACTGAAACTCTCATACAATTTTTTGGCACATTTGTTACAGAAGGTATTCCGTCAACCATTGTCACAGACAATGGGGTACCATTCACCTGTTCTGTCATGATGGAATGCCTAGAGACCATGAACATCTCCCAGCCCAGAACTCCTTGTACTGCCCCAGGGCTAGTGGCCTTGTGGAGAGAATGAATAGAATGATTAAGGATTGTATACATTTAGCCTCTTCCAACAAGGTCCCGGGGGAAACAGGCCCTCAAAGAAATGCTTTGGGCTTACCATACCAGTCTCAACCAAGCCAAAAACATATGCTTTTTCTCTTCCCTTAGAGGAAGAAAATCCAGCACTAAATTCTTTCCTGATTGGTTGGGGGGCCGGATAGATGTTGATCAACTGCGCAGATGATCTGCAATTAATTTTCAACTTACATTCCACCAGTTCATCTGAATCCTATTTGCGGATACCATGACTTATATTAGCGACTGGATCAACTTGAACCAACTTAAGTTAAACCCGAACAAAACAGAGCTGATCCTGACAGGCGGCAACAACAGCCGATGGAACTCCAACATTTGGCCGATCCATTTGGGACCTCCTCCCGCCCCGGCAGTAACGGCGAAGAGCCTGGGGATAATGATAGGCAAGGATCTATCTATGAACCCACAAATCAACTCAGTGGTTTCTGCTTGCGTCTTTATGCTGAGGAAAATAAAGAAGATAAAAAGATTCCTCTCAAAAGAAGCAGCAATTTTGGTAGTCTAGGCGTTAATCATTTCCAGACTGGATTATGCAAACTCATTGTATGCCGGTATCCCAGCCTATCAAGTGCAACGCCTACAACTGATACAGAATCATGCAGCCGGGCTTATTTTCCAACTTTCTTCTTGCCATCACGTCAAACCCCTGCTGCAACAACTTCATTGACTCCCTGTGAGCCAACGTTGTGCATTTAAATTAGGCTGCATTGTCCATAAAGCTCTGACGGACACCGGCCCGGTATTCATATCCAGTAAGATCAAGAAATACAGTCCCTCTCGCACCATTCGGTCATCCTGCCAACGTCTCTTGAGCACCCCAAGATTTAAACGAAACAAACATGGCGGGCTGTGTATCACAATGCTGGCCCCCCAGTTTTGGAATTCTCTCCCCCTTTCCTTACGACTAATCGACAACCATCTTCAATTTAGGAAGCAGCTTAAACCTTGGCTATTCACGTCGGCCTATCTCATCTAATTCACCTTTTGCTGTCGAGCCCTGCTCTCTAGCGCCAAGAAACCTACCCGGTGTATGTCGCGCTATAGAAATACTTTTTAACATAACATAACATAACACAACTCACAGGACACCAGACACAAGATTACTGCACACCAAGCCAAATACAAGTCCTATTACAACCTCAAACATGGCACTAAACGCCTGCAGAGGCTGGTGGGGAGCTGGGTTATGTTAGGAATCCCAAGGGACAAAATGGGGATTCCAAGTTCTCAAAACGAATGCAGATTGTGGCAATCAAGCAGAGCGTAGCTGTTTTGAATAACGGCCGAAGTTGGAGCACGAACAGACTATTGAATGTCCATCGCATTAACAACAAGATAACCAAGGAGGTTCCTACCTCGTCTTGTTCTCACTTGGAACCTACACCTAATTTCTCTGAAAATCGTAGAATCTGCATTGCTCCCAAAGGGCATCAAGACTATCTCATGAAGAGTTGAAATAGTTCATGGCGCTGGTGTTTATTGAATTTTATGCGCCCATTTTAATTCATTCAAGCTGTCTATAGTACTTATGTTTTGTATTTATTGTGAATGGGCATTGCGGGAAGATGTGTTATATTTTTATTCCTTTGCCTTGTTGTAACTTTGGGGTAGCATTGGCATCCTTTTCCCTTTTTAGGGTTTGCCTGGGGCACGGAGCTTTAGCTCCGCCCCCAGGAGAAATCTCTAGTTTTCAGTAAGGGGGACTTGAATACGCCCCTCTGTTCCATTGGCTAGCTCCATAAATGGAGGCTAGCCATTGGAACAGAGATCTGTCCGTCATTCACGGACCAGATTCGGGGGCGTTCCCGAGATTTTTTCCATGGACGTTCCCTCTGTGTAGTCATGCGGCGGTGGGCGGGGTTATTTTTTTGGTTTCCTCAAGTCATGTTTTTGTCATTGCGCCGAAGATGGCGCCGGGGCCCGTCGACTTCTCGTTGCTCCAAGAAGTCCAGGTGAGTGCTCTGCCTTTTGATTACCCTTTCCTGCCCCCCTCTCCCCGTGTGTCCGTTCCCGACCCCCTCTCCCCGTGTGTCCGTTCCCGCCCCCCTCTCCCGCTGTTGGCATGCCCTTTCCTGCCCCCCTCTCCCGCTGTTTGTTCCCGCCCCCCCTCTCGGTGTGCCCGTTCTTGCCCCCCCTCCCGCGGTCTGTGTCTCCGGCCCCCCATTGGGAGCTGAATCTGTCTGTCAACGCGGACCAGATTCGGAGGCATTCCCAGAGGCGTTTTTGTGTTTTCTTCCATGGGCGTGGTGTTCGTCTTCAAGATCGTCATCAGCGATCCGCGAGGGAGCCCACTCCTCGGGAAACTTCGCCGCCCGCCTGCCTGAGCTAGAGACGGGCCGCCGCGCTGGAAGTGACTAGCTGGCTGGCCAATCCTAGCGCGGCCGGCCGGAAGTGCCCGCCCCCCGCAGCCCGGGGGAAGAAGGAAGACGGCAGCCCAGGAGAAGAAGTATGGCGGCCCACGCGGGACTCCCGTGGCCTGGAGGGAGCCCCGGGAGAAGCGGAGGACGTTGCCGGTCTCCCATGCTGAAGAGGGAGACCGGAAAAGTGCCCAAGAGATTGCCGCCGTCGCAAGGAGCCCCTGCCAGAGTGCCCGGTAAGTTAAATGGGCAACAGAGTGCAGCAGCACCACCACCAGAGGCTTGGGGCTCGGAGCCGCACCATGGTGGACCTGGGCGGCTGCCCCAGGAGACACCTCTGCGAGCCCCTGCCGCCCCCCGCCCTGCTCTGCTGGGCCCTGCTGCTGCTCTGCGCCCCGGAGACTCATCGCTGCTCGGCAGCGGGCAGCGCTGGCACCATGTGAGCTTGGGGCTCGGAGCCGCACCATGGTGGACCTGGGGGCTGCCCCAGGAGACACCTCTGTGAGCCCCTGCCGTCCCCCGCCCTGCTCTGCTGGGCCCTGCTGCTGCTCTGCGCCCCGGAGAGCTCCGCGCTGGCAGACTTCTCAGGTAAGACCCTCTCTGCTTCCCAGCCTGTCCTCTCCCAGCCTGCCGTCTCCCAGCCTGCCCTCTCCCAGCCTGCCCTCTCCCAGCCTGTCCTCTCCCAGCCTGTCCTCTCCCAGCCTGTCCTCTCGCAGCCTGTCCTCTCCCAGCCTGTCCTCTCCCAGCCTGCCCTCTCCCAGCCTGCCCTCTCCCAGCCTGCCCTCTCGCAGCCTGCCCACTCCCAGCCAGCTCCCTCTCCCAGCCTGTCCTCTCGCAGCCTGTCCTCTTGCAGCCTGTCCTCTCCTAGCCTGCCCACTCCCAGCCTGCCCTCTCCCAGCCTGTCCTCTCGCAGCCTGTCCTCTCCCAGCCTGTCCTCTCCCAGCCTGCCCTCTCCCAGCCTGCCCACTCCCAGCCTGCCCACTCCCAGCCTGCCCTCTCCCAGCCTGCCCTCTCCCAGCCTGTCCTCTCCTAGCCTGACCACTCCCAGCCTGCCCTCTCCCAGCCTGCCCTCTCCCAGCCTGCCCTCTCGCAGCCTGTCCTCTCACAGCCTGTCCTCTCGCAGCCTGTCCTCTCCCGGCCTGCCCACTCCCAGCCTGCCCTCTCCCAGCCTGTCCCCTCCCTGCCCTTTCCCAGCCTGTCCTCTTCCAGCCTGTCCACTTCCAGCCTGCCCTCTCGCAGCCTGTCCCCTCCATGACCTTTCCCAGCCTGTCCTCTCCCAGCTTGTCCACTTCCAGCCTGCCCTCTCCCAACCTGTTCTCTCCCAGCCTGTCCCCTCCCTGCCCTCTCCCATCCTGCCCTCTCCCAGCCTGTCCCCTCCCTGCCCTCTCCCAGCCTGTCCTCTCCCTGCCTGTTGTCGTGTCCCGGTGGCAGCAGGCAAGAGCGTGCACTGCGTCCCCTAAGTAACAGCCCTAAAGCAAGCGAGAAGTACGCCCCCCTCCCACCAATCCCTGTTAGGTAGTGGAAACTGTCCAAACTGGGGTGCAGACAGCCCCTCTCACCTTTCGGCCCGGTACCACTGCACCAGCCGCACAACTTCCCTACTGACCGTTCTCCACTTCAGCCCCGTCTAAATTACAATTCCTGCTTGTGACCCTTTTGCCTGCTTGTGCTTGTTTTCGTGACCCTGTTGCCTGCTTGTGCCTCCGTGTGCCCCTGTTGCCTGCTTGTGCCTCCGTTTTCGTGCCCCTGTCGCCTGCTTGTGCCTCAGTTTTCGTGCCCCTGTCGCCTGCTTGTGCCTCAGTTTTCGTGCCCCTGTCGCCTGCTTGTGCCTCCGTGTGCCCCTGTTGCCTGCTTGTGCCTCCGTGTGCCCCTGTTGCCTGCTAGTGCCTCCGTGTGCCCCTGTTGCCTGCTTGTGCATCCGTGTGCCCCTGTTGCCTGCTTGTACCTCCGTGTGCCCCTGTTGCCTGCTTGTGCCTCCGTGTGCCCCTGTTGCCTGCTTGTGCCTCCGTTTTCGTGCCCCTGTTGCCTGCTTGTGCTTCCGTGTGCCCCTGTTGCCTGCTTGTGCCTCTGTGTGCCCCTGTTGCCTGCTTGTGCCTCCGTGTGCCCCTGTTGCCTGCTTGTGCCTCCGTGTGCCCCTGTTGCCTGCTTGTGCTGTGTGGGTGTCTGTGGAAGGCTCTGTGTGGGTGTGTGGAGTGCTCTGTGTGGCTGTGTGTGTGGGGAGCTTTGTGTGGCTTTGTGTGTAGGGGGCTTTGTGTGGCTGTGTGTGTGGGGGGCTCTGTGTGGCTGTGTGTGTGAGGGGCTCTGTGTGGGTGTGTGTGTGGGGGGGCTCTGTGTGTGTTTGTGTGTGTCATTTGCGAGTGATAAAGCTAGTGGCATTGTAAATGACAATGCCATTTATTTATGTTAAAAAAACATAAATAAAAATAATGGCAAGAGCAATGCCAATTGCTCTAACTTTAACAAAGGCAAAACCATTGCATTGTAAATGCTTGTTAATTTTTCCTACCTCTCCCCTGCCTGCGAGTTAGTGTCTCCTCATTGTTCTTGGGAGCCTGCTTTAGGATGTTGGGAAGGACCTTCCGTTATTTTTAAGATTACGCTTCGTGGTAGAGAGAGGAGATGCGAGATTAAAGCTGTGTTTTACTGAACTGGCATTGCTTCATAATTTCATCAGACACCTCAAAGCATCCAGTGAGCCAACGGTCGCTTCAATATCATGATGCAGTCCACATTGCTGTGGCAGGAATGCTGGAAGTTGGAAAGTAAATTATTTTTATTAGGCCCCAGGAAAGCGACCACCGGTCCCCATAACAGCCCAGCTCCTTCAACGTTCCCTTGCTGCCTTCTGCGCATTCTTTGGTATTTACATCCAACATTCGCAGGCACATGCAGATTTACAACAACTTCGCCAAACTATTGTTCAGAGTCACACAAAGACATGCAAAGCGGCCCAATTCTTGTAAGTATATTTGTAAGTATAAAAGTTTCCACTTTTCAGCACGAATAGTTCCTTGCATTGCTTTGCATCAATTTATGTCAAAGGGGCATCTCTTGGGTGGAACATGGTAGTAGCAATGCATGCGCCAATAGTTTTTGACCCAAAACCTGATCTATTAAGATAGTCAGACCAGGCTTACCTTCAAATAAATAACACCTCCTTAAAGCAGGTACTACCAAGGAGACATGCTTTTATTTCTGCAACTGGTCTAGTAATTGTATGTGTGCTGCACTGTACAACACATTTACTTTGTGTTGCATGTTTACAAATGTGTCTAAGTATAGGAATTTGAACTGGCAAGGTATGCTGTCAGTACAAGTAGTATGTTAGGCAGCACATGCACATCTTTGCACCAATGTCCAACAGTTGTGTGTTGTGCAAGACAACATTATAGAGCGCCAATGCAGGGGATGACAGCTCCGGCACCCCATTTTTTATAAACATGGCTCTGCATTGCTTTGTCCCCCTCTTTTCCCACAGCATAGACACTTTGACTGCTGTGCAGTACTGTGCAAAAATAACAAATCTGTTCCTTTGTTTCCTACATGCATTGTTGTGAGGAGAATCTGATTTCTTGGCCTATCTGTAACCTGAAGTAAATTGGAAAGGAGCAGAATGTAGAGGTGGCACTATGTATGTAGAAAGTTTCAAGAATAGCTATGACATAACTGTAGCATTATGAAATACATTGTTAAAAAAAATAAGCGTACAATAGCGGCCACTTTGTTTGTGAAAGGGGAAGAAAGGATGGTAAACTTCCAGTTTGTCTTGGTTGTCTTGCTGTGATGGATAAGGTAGGGCCTTGCAGGTGGAGGGGTTCTGGTCCAAGGCCCTTCAAGGCCAAATCAGCCACAAACAGGGAAGTCACCATTAACCATTTTTTCTCAGAAACCCAGATGATGTTGCAGTGATAATGAATGCACCTGGACAGTGAATATCTATCAATTCTCCTATCACCTGATGATGGCATGTGATAATGGCTGCACCAATTAAGGCGTGGGACATGTACTGGACAAGAACAGGTGAATCCACCATCCTATCTCATTGCAGATCTGACAAGGCATGGTTGGGGAGTGTTGAAAGGATTTATATAAGGAATTCTAATGTACTGAGAGAATTTTGTATTAAACAATTATAGCTTGATGGTTTAGCTAATGCAGATCATTATCTCAATTTCTATTTGTGTGGTTTGGTTTTTCTGTGGAAACAATTGTTCCAGATAATAGCGAGATTTTCCGCTTTCAGTAATCAGTGGCAGGGTAATTTTCTTTTGTTAATTGTTTCATGGGTGGGAAATAAGGCTCTGTAAGTAAGTGGAACGGGTTACAACCAAACCATAATCAAAGATTGATTAACAAAAGCTAGAGGAGGCCTTGGAGAGAATGTCATGACCTTGTGAGAGGCAAGAGATAGAGCTAGGGAGCCACTGTCATGATCATGGCCTAAGGTTTAAGAGACAGAGATGGGCCCACAGGCTGTAATAAATGGAAATTAAACCTTACTGGAAAATTCCTTAATACACTTCCATTTGAAGGATTTATTTGCTGTGATGCCTCACCCAAAGATGTCACTCACTGTGGACAAGGATGGCAGAAACTGAAACTAAAACGAAATATCACAAGACTTGGAAAACTCATCTTGCGAAATTTCAAGGAAGCTGTCCTTTCAGATCTTCAGTAGCTTCCCAAACTTGCTGCTGGAGTCTTGGAAATCCTGAAGTTTTTGGGGCCATGCTTTCTTCTTCATATTGCCTTGGCATTATTCCCGGTCTTAGGAGTCTGGTAAGAGGGTGTACTTACACCCATGTCTGTCTTTTCCTGAACTTTAATAATCTCTTGCATGGATTCGAATCTGACGATATTTCACTGTATGGAATGAACATTGCTGAACTGGCAATCATTTTATAAATACTGAATTTTCTGCATATTTTGTGAATCGTACTGGATTGTGAGCGATATTCACTCACCACCTATGATACTGTGGCATTTAATTTTTATTTTAAAGCGTTAGAGGCAATACTTAATTGTCTCATCAGGAGGGCACTGCAGCTTTCACCACACATTGCCCCTGTTATGCTGCCAATAGTAGTAATAACACAAATACTAACCATCACACTCTTACAAGTGTGACAGTTCAATCTATTTGAGACCCTCTAAAGCTAAACGAATGGCTTGGGCAGCACAACATATTCATTTGTAATGTATATTGAATTTATAATTAACTGTTGTTATGGTGATCTTTAAACTAGCCAGACAGCGCCACCTTGTGGCAAACTGTCAAGCTCCGGTGTTGACAATTAAGTACCGATGCAGAGCAGCAGAAACTGCCAGCTCAAATTAAGCTCTGGTGGTGGGGTGAGTTCTTTGACATGTATGTATTTTATTCTCTCTATAAAGGATGCCAGCATAAAATATATTCACTGTGATATTTTTACACTTGCATTTTATAAGAAAATTAAGAGAGTAGATAAGAAAGACTTTTTTGCAAACCAGGGATTAGTTTACTTTAAAAAAAAAAAAAAGTAATATTAGAAACTAGCTTATGGTAGTAGTAAAAAAACAACTGATAAGTTACATTTCATTTTGAAGAGCAGAATACAGAAGTTGCAGTTATGGAAACCTGTGGGATGTGCAGAAAGCCTCACACCAGCTATTTATTCTGTCTCATGCCATTCTCCTTTCCCCATGGGTATTTTTGATCCACATTGAATTTGTGTAGTCTTTGAGGTCTGGTCTCACAAACCTGGCCAAGCACCACATTGACTATTACTTCACCTTTGTTGATTACAAACATTACAAATGGCCCTAGGGACCGCGGAGTTGCACTTAACTATGACACGAGAGACCTGTCACATATGAACCATAATATTTTACTAGCTATCAATAATATTGGATGGGAAGACCCACAAGATACTCGGATGTCTGTAGGGCCGCAAGATTTTCCCAAGCCCATAACTCCGCACCATATAAGGTGGCACCTAAGACCTTTGCATCGTACACTATAAGTGCGGGTTTAATCGGTTTTGTCTTGGATTTGCGGTGTTCCCCCCTCAAAGCACCCGAAAGCTGTTGATGTTTTATGGCCACTTTTTCCAAATGATGCGACCAGCCAGCGCCCTCTGCTATCTGTACCCCTAAATATGTGAACTCCTTAAAAGTATCTAACCTGCTATTATTTAGGGTTACCTTGGGATATATTCTGCGGCGTGGGGTAAAGGCCATTACTTTTGTTTTCCCCACGTTCACTTCAAGCCCGTGCTCTGTGCAAAAAATATCAAAGATATTTAGTGCACGTTGCAGCCCTGCAGGAGTCTTAGACAAGATAAGGGTGTCGTCAGCGAACATCAGGATCGGGACCCTGGCGTCCGCTAACGACGGAGCGTCTACGCTTGCTTCCAACATTCTCTTGACAATCCCATTAATAAATAATGAGAAGAGTAAGGGAGCCATGGAACAGCCTTGTCGGACACCCCTTTCCACGGGGAAGTCCGGGGTTGACTCTCCATTTCCGCCCCACTGAACTCTTGCGAAATTGGATTCATGCAGTCGCATGATTAGTGTGAGCAAATCGACAGGAATTCCCAGCTTTTGCAAGACCAACCATAGCTTAAACCTGGGGACTAGATCGAATGCCGCCCGCAGGTCGACGAATGCGACATACAGACAGCCCCTTCCTAGTAAAACCGTCTTCCACCGCAGTATGGTGAAGCGGAAGACCTGGTCAATGGTGCTGGTTGCTCGCCTAAATCCAGCTTGGTATGGGGAAAGGGCATTGTTGTCGTCAACCCAGTCCATAAGCTGGTTTGCAACCATTCTCCCCACTACTTTTTGCATGGTTGCTATTAGGCTTATGGGCCTATAATTGGCAGGCAGTGAGCATTCACCCTTCTTGTGAATGGGAATAATAATTGCGCCTTTCCAAAGGTCGGGGACCACCCCCCCCCCCCTTGGCTAGGGCATTTGCTACTAAAAAGATATATCTCGCCCATCTCGTCATGTCATACTTGAAGATATCCGGGGGTATCCCGTCTAGCCCTGGTGCTCTCCCACATTTCACAGAGCTAATCGCGATTTCTACTTCTTTGAGGGAAAACAAATTGTCGATAGCATAGACTAGCGTTATGCCCTCACCTACCCCGGGGTGGATAACTTCGGCATATTGTGGTCTAAAGTAGTCAACCCAGGCATCTTCAGCTACATTATTATCGGGCTTTGCAGGGCCACCTCCTCTACCCCACTTAATAATTTTCCAAAAGGTCCTGGAGTCCTTATTACTAGAAGCCTCTTTTAACTCGGCCCAGTGATCTTCGTCCCATTTCTTTTTGGCTTGAAAAATGGCCAACTTGTACAGTTTCCTTGTCTCTTTTATTGCAGCACGGTCCCTGTTCCTAATAGCTTGTCCCAATTCTAGTCGTGCCGATCTACATTGGCAATCAAACCACCTTCCGACATCATGAGTTTTCCTCCCTTTCTTGCTCTTGTTCAAAAAACATGGTTTGAGGAGGGAAAATAACTTGTTGTGGATATCGGTGATGCCCCTAGCCCCAGGAACTATTGGATCTGCCGCCTCCGTTGCGGAAATTGCACTATCAACCTCATGGTTGATATAGGTCATGGTTGCCTCGTTTGCCAATACACTTGGCCATTTTAACCTACGTTCATCGTTGCTCATAACTGGAACTTGGTCGTTCATTAGGTGCAAGTTTCCCACTCCAACATTCCACCACCTATGGTTCGCACAAAGGGGGTTGTGATCGCTTTCTACTCTAGGCCTAATGGCCATATCAATAACCCCCTGCCACAGCTGGAGACTACATATTATATAATCAATTCTGCTCCTGCTGTTACCGTTGTCAAAGGTACAACTACCCTCCTTATCCCATGGTGTTCTCCCATTCAGTGCTCTTAGACCATGTTCCATACAAATAGCATTTAACAATAAAATGTCTTTTGTCCACCGGTGGACGGGGTTTAAACATAGAGAAGGTACTCCCCAAAGATTGTCCGCGTCCTTCCCTAGGGGATCATTTGTGCAGTCCAAAGGTTCAAAAGTCCTGTTAAGATCCCCAGCTATTATTACCATGCTATCTTGGGACTTGGTCTCTAAGGAGGCAGACAACAGCTCTAAGGTGGATGAATTGGTTGTGTTACTGCCTCTTACATAAACGTTGTACAAATCCATTGATGAGCCCTTGTCCGTGGAGATTCTTAGCAGTTGTAAATCGCTAGTTCCCAGGTCCAACATTTTGATGGTAATGTCCAAGTCCTGTTTTATCCAAACGGTAAGGCCTCTCTTAGGCCGACCCCTTACATCTTTTGATGCTGGTATGAAAAAGTTTAAATAACCAAAACAAAAAAGGGGGTCACAAGCCCAGGTTTCTTGGAAACAACAGACGTCAAACCCACTGATATATTCAACCCAAGATTGAGAGTCTAACTTACTACCCAACCCAGCGACATTCCAAGATAGAAGCGTACCAAAGCTAGACTCAATCCCATCATGATTGTTAATGTTGGAGCACACTTGAGAAATCGTCGGGCTTTCGATGTTATTGATGTGCTTCCCAGGGTCATCAGTGGGATCAACAATCATGTTAGCTGTTGTTAAGGGTAATGTCACAGCACTAACATTTATATTTTCCAACCCAGTACCACCTTCTTCAACAAAACTCCCCATCTCTATGTAACCAACAGTTAAGCTTGTAACAGTAGTACCAACATGATCTTCACATGCCCCTTTGGACTCTTTATTATTCCCTCCTATCCTACTGTTCCTTTCTTTGTTGATTTGTCAACATCCCCATCCCGGGTCCTGCCATCCAACATGAGGGTTATAGTTTGTGCATGTGGTATAGCTATGGCCAAATAGTGGAGCTGGTATGGAACTGATTGGCCATGGTACAGTAGGGGGGTTTAGGGGTTCATTAAGCAGGCTAGTCAGTACACTGGTTGGGCGGGGGTAAAAAAAAGGTACGGTCTACAATTCCGATACCTCCCTTGTTTGTACCCCATCCCTGCCTAGTTATCCATCCCGCCACCCTTGGATCTTGGAAATTGACCACGATACAGTCCCCACCCAGGCTTTTCGGTGTATACCCTATCCAGTCTATTCTCCTTACCCCTATGATTAACCCATCGATGTCACCTGGGAGAGGACGATTTTCCCTTAACCAGTGCATGATCTTATTTTTGAGCATCTGGAAGGTTTCTCTCTGCCCTATAGGTAATGGTGGAACATTTATAAGGACTGCTACATAGGGGAAGGAATCCGGAGTAAGATTCACTGGGGGTTTTCTGTGTGGGCGCGCAGGGGCTCCTGGATACTGGAGTCCCTGCCTGTGCTCGCAGCCCCGCCGGCTCCTCTACCTGCCCGCTCTTTGATAGTAGTTCCCACTGGAATGCAGCCTCTGTCACACGAGGCGCTGCGGGACCCGCGAAGCGGGTCCGGCGAGGTCTTTAAAGTCTTTAAAGGTCTTTAAAGTCCTGGGGAGGATAAAGGTCTTTAAAGTCCTGGGGAGGATAAGGCGATGCTATTCCCTCTGGGGGGGTCGCGTTGATCCACGTTGACTTTCCAGCAAGGAAACGAGTTCAGGAGTGATCCAAGGCTTCCGTTGAAACCGCCGCCTTTACAGCGAGGTAGCGGGGGCGTGGCCAGTGGGGAGAGCAGCCCAGGTGTGTCAAATGGGCGCGCAGGGGCTCCTGGATACTGGAGTCCCTGCCTGTGCTCGCAGCCCCGCCGGCTCCTCTACCTGCCCGCTCTTTGATAGTAGCTCCCACTGGAATGCAGCCTCTGTCACACGAGGCGCTGCGGGACCCGCGAAGCGGGTCCGGCGCGGTCTTTAAAGTCCTGGGGAGGATAAGGCGATGCTATTCCCTCTGGGGGGGGTCGCGTTGATCCACGTTGACTTTCCAGCAAGGAAACGAGTTCAGGAGTGATCCAAGGCTTCCGTTGAAACCGCCGCCTTTACAGCGAGGTAGCGGGGGCGTGGCCAGCGGGGAGAGCAGCCCAGGTGTGTCAAATGGGCGCGCAGGGGCTCCTGGATACTGGAGTCCCTGCCTGTGCTCGCAGCCCCGCCGGCTCCTCTACCTGCCCGCTCTTTGATAGTAGCTCCCACTGGAATGCAGCCTCTGTCACACGAGGCGCTGCGGGACCCGCGAAGCGGGTCCAGCGAGGTCTTTAAAGTCCTGGGGAGGATAAGGCGATGCTATTCCTTCTGGGGGGGTCGCGTTGATCCGCGTTGACTTTCCAGCAAGGAAATGAGTTCAGACCCATAAGATACATAAAAACACCAACAGTGTCTATAAAACAACATTTTTGAAGGAGAAAAAAACATTTTCTTAGTCATCAATCATCCACTGTGCCAAATTTTCAACAGGCGTGTCATTCCTGACAGCAACGGGCAAGTATGCCCAGGTCCTCCTCTCATTAGCACCGGGTCGCGATGCCTGGAACTACAATGCCCATGATTCCCGAGTTTCACAAGTGGCAATGATGCTATTCTGTCACCGAGCATGCAAACATAGTATCGAACTAATGACTGGCAAGGTAAACAAATACCTGTATGAAGCCTTTGGTTAGTTGAGTAGCAAGTTGGAGAGTAGGACTGAAAGTAGGCTCACTGCTGGCATGTGTAGTGTTGAGATACCTAGGTGACACCAACGCTTGAGGAAGGTGTATAGTTTATCCCTATTTGTGTGGGTATTGTGGTACAGGCAGATGTAGAAAATAAATAGCCCTTGATGCAGGGTATGATTATTCTCTTGGAGTACCACTACTGAAGCTTCTTAGTGCATGTGGTTATTCCTAGGGACCTGCACTGGCCCACCACGAGGTTATTACACTGGTGAAAAGGAAGCCAACTTTCTCCTCACTTGCCTCGCTCATCATTCGTTTACCCGACTACTCTCTCAGCACCTTGCTGATCCAGGCAGAGGTTCAACAACTTATCTGGCTTTCCGTGCCCCCAAAGCGAGGCTTACATTGTGCAAGCTGCAGCCTGCTCTGGTTCGATGCTGCTGCTCTCTCTCAACGATGGTCGATGGCAGAGCCTCACCCAACAGCTGGTCCGCTCAACCTCGGAGCCCTGCAGCGACCCGGAGGACTCTCTAGCCCCGTGCCAGCTCGCCGCTTCAGCGCAACCCGTGCCTCCACTCTACAAGCCTGAAGGAGGGCTCCGGTCAGAGGCCCCAGTTGCTTTGTACCGGCCTGTCCTCTGTCCAGCCTCTGCCTGTCGGCAGCCATTACCCTGTTTTTCTGCCAAATGCCATCACCATTCTGCAGGTGGTGCCAGCGCTACTTGACACCACTCTGCAATAAATGCAGGTAGAGCCTGCTTTGAAACAAATAAATATTTTTTTAAGCTTTCAAAATTAACAGATTTGGGGAAAAAAGCAAATAAAGAAAAGGAAGGAGAGGCACCCCCATTTTCACACATAACATTGTTGGTGCCTGAACTGGTCACTCGTTACGCACCCAACTGGTAATTTCCAAGTCCGTCTAAGCAGGAGGTGGTCTCTGCTTGTCACCTGCCGCCTCCCCAGATACCCCTCTATTTGCGTGAGCTACCTCAAGGGTGCCCAACGCCCCCACACTCATGGCATTAGTTCCTGCGCTGGAACCATTCACTGTTGCCGGACCCCTACCTTCCCAAGCAGCCCGCTGGAAGTCATGGGTGGAGAGGCGAGAGAACTACTTTGAGGCAGTTGAAATACCTGCAGACCACAGGCCACCGATGTTTCTGCACCTGGGAGATGCACATATCCACAAGATCGGTTGGGGAAGCTGGCCGCCCACGGAACTACGCAAAGCTGCAGGACCCCATCACAGCTTACTTTGAACCTTACACCAATCCAGATTACAAGCGGTTCCTCCTGCGCCAAGCCAGGCAGCTTTCAGAAGAATCAGTAGATGTTTTCCATGCCCCACTGAGAAAGCTTGCTTGAAAAGTGCTCACATAGAAAGTGTGTGCATCCCTGGGTAGGGCACACCATTGGTTCTTGAATATAAGACTCCTTTTAGTTTTGTACAAGTAGTAATTATTTATTCAAATATTTTCGAATTCATGTTGATATTTTCATCATATCATGTAAATCGTTTGAATTCATTTGTACATTGTTTGGTTTCATCAACATCCTTATTATGCTCCGATGCATTTCGGGCTCAACTGCCCTTTTTCTAGGAGCTCTAAATAACAAACAAGACAAAGCTTGTCAGCACCTGCACCCTCCCCAATGAAGACGATGAAGTACACACCCAGTTTATCCAGGGTTGCACGCCCACCAAGCTCAGAGAAAGAATCCTCCAGGAGTGTAACATGTCCATGAGGGACATACTGACTTTAAGTCGCTCTAAGAAACTCTCTAAGGCCCGAGCAGTCCACATGGACCAAGCCTCCTCAGCTTCTGTCAAAGAAGAGCCCGTCAATGCCATTTAGAGGAAACCACACAGAGTCAAAATGGAAACCACTAAGCACCCGCTGAGCCTTGCTAAACAAGGATCGCCAACCTGCCCGTGTGGATGGTGTGGTGGCCCATACCCTCGCACTGGCACCTGCCCAGGGAGCAGAAAGACATTCAGTGCCTGTGGCAAGACTAACCAGTTCGCCAAAGTCTGCTGATCCTCACGCGGGCGCAGGCCCAAGCCTCCACGAAAAGCCATCCGCACAGTTAAGCTTCTTCAGGATGATGAAGATATGGTCGAAGACGACGCAGCCATGCTCCACGCAGTCTGGAGGCTGGACACCCTACGGGTGAGTCATCTGCCTGCCCTCATTTGCTAGGTATTAGTGCAGAGCCATACAGTCTCCGCTCTAAAAGACTCTGGGCCGTCGATCAAACTGATTGCTGAGGACGTCTACGATAGCCTACCGGACCACCCAACGCTCCAACGTATATGCATGCAGGTATACACATTCAGCAACCGCTCTCCACTACAGCTCCTCCTCATGTTCCATGCAGACCTTGCTCTAGAGTCCACCCAGCAGAGAAATAAGGTATACGTTCAGCAGGAAGGATCAGGATTTCTACTCAGCTGACGCACTGCCCAAGACCTCAACCTTTTACAATTTGCATTCACTGTCAATGAACAAAGCCTGGACTAACCCTGGGTGTACACTAATGGAGCATGCAAAGTTTGTACTAAATCGCACATTGCACATAGTACAGTACCAACACTGTGCTTAATCACAGCTTAATCACATAGCGTAGCAGCTAAATCAACAACATTCTCAGAAGCTTTGAAAAAGCTATTGTTCATGCTTAAAAGCTTATAACCAATTCACAAAAGTTAACTTTTACAATGTAAACATTAGGCAATGAGAGAACTGATGATTTTGGGCCCCCCCCTAACCTAGGGGGAGGACCAAGCAGATGCCTTGAACACAAAGAGCATAAACAAAAAGCACATTTTGTTAAACTTCAGTGGTGGTCCCATCCTCTTAGCACAGTTATTGGTAAAAAAACAATCCCAACCAGAGGCCCGGCTAAGCATTATGGGACAATATTAGCAGTGTGCAGTGAATATTGTAGTATCCAATATCAAAATAATTTTACAAAGAGCTGCAGTTCACCTAGTCGTTACTAGATGTCCCTCACAAATCAAATGCAAAGCATTTAAATTTTTCTTACATCAAGCTGCAGTTCCACTAGTCGTTACTAGATGTCCCTCATGAGTGAAATGCAAAACCATTGAAACCCTTTCATCAAGCATTTGCATTTGACTCGTGAGGGACATCTAGTAACCACCAGTTGAACTGCAACTCTGTGTAGAATTATTTTGATATTGGATACTATATAATATTCAATGCCCACTGCTCATCTCATCCCATAATGCTTTTCAGGGCCTTACGTTGGGAATGTTTTTTTGCCAATAACTGTACTTGGGGTGATCCTAAGAGGATGGGACCACCACCAAATCTTCAATAAGATGTGCTTTTTTATTTTCAAGGCATCTGTTTGGTACTCCCCCTAGGTTAGGGAGGATCCCAAAATCATCACCTCTCTCACTGCTTGCTAATTTTTCCGTTTCACTTTTGTGAAAGTACTATATGCACTTTAGCATATAAAGTTAGAGATACTTATTTATATCATAACTAGCATTGTGCAGAATGATGTTTGCAATTATTTAGCATTTTTTCACAGCACAGACAAGTACACAGTGTCATCAGCTACGAAAAGACCCCACCCGGTGGGTGTCCCTAAATTGTGGAAGAAAGAAAGCCCTAGCAGCCAGATGCAGTCTGGACCTGTATGTATTAGGAATACCGAACCTGGCGATCAAGTGAGAAAGACATCTGACACCAACCATAGATAACATCATCAGGGAGTTGTCAGGGTCAAAGTGGTGTTTGAAGATGAACCTCAGGTCAGGCTACCACCAGATCCCACTGCATCTGGATTCTCACCAAATCACTAACCCTGGGCGAAGCACTACGCTACGCTCGCGGAGTTTGCGAAGTTTGTGCAACTTCGCACTACGCGAGCTGCACGTAGCACAGTGCGAACACGCGTAGTGCAGTGTAGCGTAGTGCAACGGTCATTTTTTGCTTATTTGCGGACCTCAACGTCATGTTCGCGACCGCGAGCAAACAAAATGACATCCCGGCGAGATTCTCAACGCAGGGTGGTCAGGTTTCTCATTGTGAGTGGTTGCGCATGCTCGCGACTGCTCTCAATGAGAAACTGCCAGTCGCTTCACAAACATTGCCTACAGCAAATTCATTTGAATTTGCTGTAGGCAATGTTTGTGATAATATTAGGGACATCAACAGTAAAACCTGACTCAGCAGACCATAAAATAGGCCCGCAAACTTTTAAAAAATGGCCCTCACACTGATTTATGAGACCAGCCCATCGGCCACTGCCTGACTGTCCTACAGGCCAGTCTGACCCTGATTGTAACCGTTGATCACTGCAGACTCATTTCAACCGGTACCTTTGATCACTGCAAATTCAATGCAGCCTGAACCATGCACACCTTAAATTAGAATACGCACCTTTACATCCACCTTTGTTTCTTTGGCTTTTGGCTGTTGAAGATATGACCCACTCTGCTCCTGGGCAGTGATTTGACTATATGGGGGCCGATTCTGATCTTTTCTCGGAATGGCTCCGAACACAATCCGGCCAGGAAAAGTACGAGCTGGATGTGTGTTTTCTAACCGACTCGTACAACTGAGACTCGAGACGTTTTCGTGTCCGGATGACTCCGTATGTGTTGGCCATAAGCAAATCATGCCGTGCAATCTAGGCGGTTTCCGACAGAGCCAGTACGATACACAATTCGGACAGACAGATCGAGACGGAGTTTCCGACTCGTAAAAGCTCCAGCAAGCGGATTTTGGGGGTCCACGCCGGATCCCCCCTCACCCGTAGCCTTGCGAGTCAGTCACAGGGAGGACCCAAGGGCCCCCCAACACATGCATGTTTGGTGTGAGTGGCAAAGATGCGTACCCACTACAAGGGGCACCCTTTGGCCAACGTTAATGGGAGCCTAGGTACGCGTTGTACGACCGGCTCGCAATGACTTCAGTGGGAGTCCAACTGAGTCCGGCCGCATCGTACTTGCTCGGTCGGATTGCAGGAGTCTGGCTCGGTCGATAAACACTCCAGATCTGGCTCAGTCGGAGAGCTTACTGACCCAGATCGGAATCAGCCCCTTAGCATTGTTAAATTGTGGGAACAAGGACACATTTTACTGGTGATGTTGGTGATGATGAACTCATTGGAACCTTCAAGGCTGGTGGAGGCTGGCTGCAATGAGCTTTTTGATAGCTCAGCTGAAAAGATTCTTCAATCCTAATTACTGGTGCCAGCTTTAGGGAAACCTATAGGTCAATGATCAGAGACTATCACCACGACTTCACCGCTAGCAAAAAGTCCTATCTGTTCCAAACTCTGGGAGATGACGGGCGGGAAGTTTCATGACTCAAAGCCAGAAAGTGAAAGGAGGGGCGGGGCTGAATCGCAGGCCGCAAGCGCGCCGGGACGTGGACCCCTGGTATGAAGCACCTGGGTGCTGGCCTCTGCTCTGTGACTGTAAAGTGTGAGGCCGATGCTGATATTGCCCGGAATAAGATGCGCTGAAGCGGCGGAGGAGCGCCTGACGGCCGGACTGAGGCTGGGGTGGTGAGTAAGAACGAACGCCGGCTGGAGGACTGGGGGACTCAAATACGCGAGGCCTGAGAGTGCCTCACGGCCTACAGAAACTACCTCAATTAGTGGTAGGCCGAAGAGGACAGCGGCGCACACAGATACGCGCCCGCCTACCGGGGACACGCTTGGCACCTGGTGTGGAAGGGAGGCGGATTCTGAGGCTCGAGATGTGAGCTGGAGCCCGGGGATTTGCATTGCGGGAGACCGGCCACATAAACAACATACGGGCCAGGGCGGGTTGTACTAAGCTGTACCACTGGAGCAACTGTAAGCAAACAGGATTCGGTGGAGGAGCAGGGGACAGTATACGGCGACTGGATGAAGTGCGTGCACCCGTGGGAGTGGTGGAGAAGGGGGCACTCTGAATGAGGCCTGTAGCCTCGAGCGCAGACTGTACTGCAGCGAGTGGTGACCGCCCCTGTAGGCAGGAGGAATAAGGACTGATCTGCGAGACCACCCACCTACGGGAGAACGAGGTGTGAGGGCTCCGCAGAGCACAGGAACACGGCCTCACACCTTTTGGGAGCAGGTGTGCTGGCTGGAACATTGACACCAGGTAGTGCTGAGGCAACATGAGTGGGAGATCAGTACTAAGAAGATCACCGACAGGGGTTGCGTCTGGGACCTGGGGCCGGCCTTGTGTTCCGGCAGGGCCATATATCTGTGAGACACTGGGCAACAGATCGGAATTAAGTATGTCTAGTCCCTCGGAGTTTGCGCCCCTTTCATGCACGATATTGTTACTATTGATTCAGGCGGAATTTACTCTAACATCGAGATGGGGCGCACAAAAGGGAAACAGCAGTGTAGTGTAGTTCGCTCTGCGCATTGGAATAGTGTATCCTGTAGTTTAGACGTAGGACTGAAGTCGACTAGGTCACTACCGAATATACTAGACCTAATTATGGGTGTGCCAACTAGCTCAGAGGTCACTAGAAACTTTCTCGAATGAACAAGAAGGGATTAGTTTCTGACAACCACTTTAAACATGACAATTTTGTTTCCCAAGAATAAGAAATCAATCTCTAGAGTCGCGGAAAAAATAGTTATTTCGCTCAGTCAATCGTGCATGCTTCGTTTCACCAGAGGGGCAGAGAAATAGAGAGATCGGTGTTTTTAATAAAAGGGTTTTTATTGAACAGTCTTCTTTCTCAAGCATAAGAAATGAAATGCTGCAATCGTAATACTTCCGGTAAAGTACAGAGCGTACAGTACGGAGAGTATTATAAAACAATATTGTAAAAGCATGATATGGTTTCTAAGCCATAAAATACCTAAAATGCATAAAATACATACAGTGATAAATAATGACTAAAAATGCTCAACCGGTGCTTCTTAAATACGCCTACCCCAGTGTGCCTAACCTTGGTCTAGTACAAGGGAAGAAGTAAGTGAGGTGTAGCTTCAGTTCAGTATTCTTTTGGCAAGAATCTATTCCAAGAATTCTCTTAGGGTCTAATCAGCCCCGTACCTTGGTTTAGAATGAAGGAGGTCTTGTATCTCTCTCTCAGGACTCGATTTCCCAGCAACCCGCACCCAACACTGCAGCAATTGCAACAGAGCAAGGAACAGGCCCTCCTCACAGCCTCCTCTTTCTGGAATGCCACACAGACTGGCGATATGACCTCCTCCGAAGTGGACACACACAGATAAGACTCTGAAAGGAGTGTGACCTGCCACGGTTTGCCACCGTGACTCCGCAGACGGCGGATGGCTTGTTTGATTGACTGGATGTGCTATGTTGTCGAGCCAGAAACAGTGATGTGACCTGCAACTCTATATTTTGCGTATATATGTTTAAGTGGTACTCAACTGCATAATGTTATAGCTCAGGGAGCCAATAGAACTCCACTGTATATAGGAATAAGAGACCGCACCACATGGGTAGTGCTTGCAATGTCCCCCAAATTGTTATATTCAGTTGTATGGTCCGGTATAGTTCCTCGACCGGACCTAGTATTGGAAAGTTTAGGGGAGGGAAACAGTCCTGCTTCAGGCGCTAAACCAGGTAGGCAATGCAATCTCACTTACCAAATTGACCGTCTGGCGGTCAGGCTTCGCATAACAATGCATGTACCTAATACATATACAATAATACCTTGGAATGTTCGGGGTCTGGGCTCTGTGAAGAAGTGGCACACGATACATGCACAGCTGCAAAGCACAGATAGTACATCTACAGGAATCCCACTTGGTGGATAAAGAAGCAGTGAAGCTTCGCAGGAAATGGAGAGGTCAGATTTTCTCCACCGCTTGTTCAGGTTTTGCACGCTGAACGTAGCACTGGCAGGATGGGAGATGCACCATGGATTATAGGTGGAGATTGCAATACTGTCATGGATGTTACAATGGACAGACCTCATCCTCCACTTAATGGGGCAGGAGTACTTAAACAGGCGAAGGATTTGTGCGGGTGGGCTGAGGGTTGGGAGTTGGGAGTTATGCGACGTGTGGAGGATGCGACACCCACCACATAGGGAATATTCCTTCGATTTTCCGGTACACATGCTGCACACGAGAATAGATAGAATATACTGCTCAAATAGGATTGCAATGCAGGTGGTACATGCTACCTACTTAGCAAAGACCTTCTCTGATCACAACCCACTGGAAATAGTAATTAATTGGGGTAGGATACCCACCCCGGTACCCACATGGAAATTATGGCCACAATTGTTGGAGGACTCGGTGTTCCGTGCTACTATGTCCGACACTATCCACCACTATTTTGCAGAGAATAGTAATACAGCGTCAAACAGGTTGGTTGAATGGGATCTTTAAAATGGTCATTCGCGGAAAGGCTATTAGCGGGACAGTGGGTTCTCTGCAAGTAGTTCACAAGTCTCTTGTAGATATTGAAAGAAAAATGGATAGGCTAGACCAGGAAGCTGCAGATGATAATGACAAGTGGGCCCCACTACAAGAAGCTAGAATTAGACATGCAGAAATATTAGAATCCCTTCGTGTCATAGATCACCAAAAATACACACAGCTGCGACAAGCTAAGGCGGATAAGTCTGGGACACTGTTAGCCAAATTACTACGGGATGATCCCCGCACTATCGTAATTACTGAGGTCACTTCCCTTGCAGGGGTTAAAGTTGTCACCCAAGGAGATTTCAATGTGGCATTCTGCCAATATTACGCTTCACTCTATTGTGAACCTACAGGCGGAGGAGACACACAAATGGACACTATTTTATCCACTATACCATACTCGCAACTTTCAGCTGACGCTCAGACGGAATTAAGAGGACCCATTACAAAATCCGATATTAGGATTGCTATAAAAGGACTCCCACGAACCAAAAGTCCTGGGTTAGATGGCCTGCCAGCTGAATTTTATGATATGTACACAGACTCCCTTGTACCCCAATTGAAGATTTTATATAATGCGGCACTGGATAAGGGCTCCTTACCCGTCACTACAGCGCAGGCGTTAGTGGTATCACTCCCGAAACCAGGCAGGGACCCCACTGATATGGCCAGCAACCGTCCGTTATCATTATTAGCAACGGAATTTAAAATACTTAGTAAGGTGCTAGCTAACAGACTCTTGCCGACTCTGCATAAACTGATCCATATAGATCAGACTGGCTTTCTGCCTGCCCTCAGTATGTCATTGAACACCAGGAAATTACACCACCTCATGACAGAGGCCCCAAGCCAGTATGAACACGCAGGATGTATGTAATTAGATATGCGTCAAGCGTTTGACACCATTAAGTGGGGCTACATGTTCAGAGCGCTAGAGAAATTTGGACTACAAGAGGATTTCATAAAATGGCTTTGCCTATTATATGATGCCCCTACGGCTAGAGCACGTACAGGTGAGAATTTTTCTGCAGAATACCAGGTATATAAGGAGACGAGGCAGGGCTGCCTGTTATCACCAATTATATTTATAATGGCCCTTGAATCTCTGGCGCTAAAGGTGCACACAGAACTCAGTGACATGGGCATAAAGATAGGGAACACCACGCACTTATTGTCTGCATATGCAGACAATATTATCCTGTATCTTCATGATCTTTGATCTCCTCTGGATCCTCTAGCTGAGGTTTTTGAACACTTTGAACAAATTTCGGGTCTTGCTATAAACCCAATGAAATCGCATGTATTCTACTTCAAAGAGCATATGAACCCTACAGAACTTAAATTTGGCACTACAAAGTTCCAGGTTCACTCAAGACACGTTCAAATACCTGGGTATCCAAGTTTATTAAACGCACGCAGACATGTTGGATGATAATTTATACAGAGTACTCAGAGCCCTAAGCTCTAGTAGTGCTTTCTGGACTAATTTACTTTTATCAGTAGCGAATAGAGCGGCCATAGCAAAAATGGTGGTCCTCACGCGACTGCTTTATTATTTTACAAATCTACCACTTGGGATACCAAACACCACATTTAAATTAATTAATACCCTGCTAATTGAACTTATATGGGGATCCGGCAGACGGCGAATAAGTCTCAAGAAGTAACAACTCAGCACAACTGGAGGGGGTTTGGGTGTACCTGACCTCAGAATGTACTTCTATGCCTGTCAACTACAATGGTTGTCCTTCTGGGCTGCGGGGCGTAATTTACAAGAGATAGGATTCACAGAACAGGATATAGGCCGAGGAGCCTTACATGCCCTATTACTGCCCCGCAAAACCCCACAACATCTCCCTCCTTTGCTGCGCACAGCATTACAGTGCTGGAAAGCAGCATTACAATATACAAGCACACCTCCTGCTTATGCCGGTAATATCCCCTTGCTGGGAATACCACTGTTGGGTAGACAAATAACAAAGCGTAGAATAACACCTTGGTTAGACGTAGGGATCAGCACAGTGGCTGACTTGTTCAGTGACGGGATGCTGTTGGATCATGATAATTTTGTTAGAGAGCCGGGAGCACCTGCCCACTTATATTTATTACATGCAGCATTGACACAATCCGTCAAAGCCCAATGGGCCCCAAAGAGGCAAGAACCCCCTACACATGAACTAGCCAAAACCCTGTATTACATGGGTAGAGGTAGACATCTTATCAAGTGGTTGTAAGTGGGGATATGTTCCAACACAAAGATTGACCTAACCTCACTGCGTAATGCATGGGAGGCAGACGAAGGTCAGGATCTAGAAGATAAGGAATGGGAGAAAATCATAGAACAACACAAAAAAATATCAAGAAGCGCAAAGTTTAAATGTATTCAAACCATGATTTTGCATAGGGCTTATCTTACCCCACACAAATTAGACAAAATGTTCCCACAGATGCAGCATCACTGCCCCAGGTGTCAAGCGGAAGGCGCTGACCTTATACACACGATATGGCCGTGCCCACGCATAAGGGGTTCTGGGACTCTGTTAGGTGCCTTATGACCGAGATCACGCACCGGGAGATGCATATTACTATAGAGGAATGTATTCTAGGCTTGTGGAAAAAAGCGGCCAAATACCAAGCACAATATAGATTTATAAATTTGGAGCTTCTCTTGGCAGTACGGCCATCACTATGAGATGGAAGTCAAAGACACTACCCACTGAACGCACATGGCACAGACAATTAACACACCGTGTGCTGTAATAAGATGGGAGGAGGTGAGAGTGCTGCAGAAAATTCCAATAGCACTAGAATGGTATGTCATGATGGAAAACTGTAATTTATTGGAAATAGGTTTTAATAATGCCATTGGTAACACACAATAGGACACATAGGGCAGAGACTCTAACCCAAACGGTCTGGAACGAGATGTAAGCTTATTGCAAGATGTATTGGGATAAGACGCAACAGGACCAGAACAAATGAGCCGACATCACACATGTTTATAGGACTAGTGGGTGGGGGGAGGGAGTATTTATGAAAGGGGTTGGTTTGTTAATTGTTAATGAGATGCACCAATATGGTTTTTGTACAGATGATAGACAATGATAAAAGATACAACAACGGGCCAGAACATAAACTAGAATATTGTGATGATAGGCATGGGCCGCAGTGGCTGCTACATAAAGTGTATTATTTTGGATGCATACACAAAAGACTGCTTATAACACTTGACTTCATTCTCATTTGCATACTGGTACTATGCAATGCACTTATGATACTGTGTTGTACTGATGACTTATAGAAAATACGAATATTTTATAAAAATGTGTTCCAAAAAAACGTATCATGTTACTGAATTACAAAATTGGTTTAAAAAAACTCAATTAATCGCTATTTCATAGGGGAAAGTTTAGGGTGTCCGTTCCAAATTGTTATTTGTTAAGGTATGTATCAATATTTTGCAACCGAAATTCAGCCACAAAACATTGAAATTTTATCAACACCTCTTAGAAGGTGTTTACCCTTTCACAAATTTTTGACCCACTCCCATTTGCAAACCTTCAAAAAGTTTGTTGGAGTATAGGCAGTGGTCCATGAGACCACAGCCAACTCTCCAGCAAACAAACAAAAAAACCTTTTCTTTTTAAAAGCAGCCCCTTTTCCTTTTAGGAAAATGTGCTGCTTTAAAAAAAAAAAAACTTTATTTAAAATGTTATCCCAGACATTGTGATATGCTGACACAAGCAGGCCATCATCCCTGTTTTTTGCGATCTACCTCATGAATATTGAAAAGGTGGGTCGAATTGTGACCCACTATGATTTAGACTTTTGTGAGAAGACCTATTAGAGCGTAGGTTGGTTCCATTCGCAAAAACATCCATTCCACTCACAAATTGCAACCTTAATTTCTTTCATGCATTTTCACAAATGTAGTTGTATTAGCTTCTATGATACACAGATCCCTATGTGTGACATTGGCTGTTTATATAAGAAGAACCTTTCTCTCTGAAAGGCTCCTTTTGCTAGGATGATGGCTTACTACTAAGGATTTGAGGTATAATAAGCATGGGCGAATTTTGCGAATTCGCGGTTTGCGAGTTTGCGTATTCACGAATTCGCAATCTGCAAAATCCGCAAACTTGCGCGAATTTGCGGAATTTTTTTGTGTGTTTGCAAGGGTTTCTGCCAGTTCGCAAGGGTTTTGTGCCGGTTCGCAAACGCGAACTTACTTGTCGGGTCGTAACGGTCGGGACTGTGTTGTTTCTACGTCTGGTTCATCACAGCACCCTCTGTTTCACCTCTGCCACCCTCTGGTTCACCCATGCCACCCTCTGGTACATCACTGCCACCCTCTGGTACATCACTGCCACCCTCTGGTTCATCACTGTAGATTATGGGGGGAAAAGGCAGCACACCTGCCCTGCTTCAACTGACATGAATTAATTTGGGGTTGATTAATGTGTCACTGAGTCTGGCACCTGCTTCCTTATCTGTAATTGCTTTCTGTTGCAGTGGATTTTTTTTCACATAACCTTTGTGGTCTACTTGTAGCTATTCTCTGAGCCTCCTGTGAGGGTCAGAGCAGGGACATATAATAGTTGCAAGTAGGCAACTGAACTCTGGAGGGGGCCCTCAGGAAGCACTACAGGGAATGGTTACTAATTATGAGGTTGAACTTTTGCACCTGCTGAGTGCTTTCAGTTTTGAAAAAATCGTTTTTCTGCAATTTCGCGGGATTCGCGGGCGCGAAATTGCGCGAGATCAAATTCGGAAGCCACGAATTCGTGCGACTATGCGTTTTGTTTTTTTGCGCTGTGTTAGTTCGCAAGGTTTTGTGCGTTTTAGCGAGCCGCTTGTAGCGCAACGGCGCAAAGTTACCCTCATGGTCGTTCACTTGCATGACCATTTTGTTTGCGTGACATATTTCCGTTTCCGGGCGCTATGTGTAATCTCGCAAAGTGTGTTGCTCGCTAGTACAAGTTTGCGTGTGATTGCGAGGAAAATCTTGCGTGAACTTACCCATGTGGTCGTGAAAGGTTGTGGCCATCTTATTTTTCATTCATTGCTATGGTTCTGGGCATGTTTTCTGTATCCTCTGCCAATATCTGCCATCCTTTCTATATTTTTGTGTTTTCTGCTACTTTTGGTTAATTTTAAACTACTTTTTTAAACTCTTTTCTTTTCTTCTTCCCTATTCTAGTTCTTCTTTATTATTTACCTTCCTTTATGCCAAGACAATGGTAAAGGGAGCCGGGAAGCAGCCTGAGAAGGGGAAGGGTCCCGCACCCCATGCCCGGCTCCCGTGCGGGCGTTTGAGGGGGGAGACAGTCACAGCCCGAGAGATCTTTAGCGCGGAGGAGGTGGCCGCACTAGTCTTTTATGTCCAGTGCCGCCTCCCCAGGACCATCATGGCAGGCGGCAAGATCGCTAGCGGCTACGGGATCCGAGAGCACCCGAAGCGGTGGGAGAAGGTGTGCCGGGCCATGTACCAACACTTTCGGGTCCGGCGCACCTACAACCAGGCCACCCACCGTTGGACGAATCTCCTGGACCAGGAATGCGACTTGATTGACCTGCTCGGCCTCGAGATCCCGGGCTTGGTGAGTAGCAGTAGCTATTTCTTCACTACTCTGTTTTCTCCTGCTCTGTGTGTTATTATATTGCAAATTTTTGTTTTTTACCAAGAGCAATAATGTTGCTGATTACATTGTAGGTAAATTATATTTCAAAATCTTCTGTGCATTTCAGGTGCACTGCTCTCATTCTCAGTAGCGTTGCTACTATGCTTATTTGTTTTCGATTTTGTGTTCATTTCATTGGCCTGAGAAATTATGTATGAGTGTAGTTTAAAGAACTGCGTAATGCTAGACACTAAGCGTCAGATTATTAATTACCGGCGCATCCCTGCAAAGTAGCAGGGATGGGCGAGTAATTGTGCGCCAGGCCACCACCACCCATGGTGCGCCGTATTTACAATGCGGCGAACCATGGGCCCAAAACGTCACCGAAGCGTTACGCATCTGTGCCGTAAAGGCTGCGCATTGCTGGAGTTGCGTTGCAACGAAGGCGCAGCTCCAGCAATGCTCTGGGGTGCCCTATCTCCCCAATGCTGCGTCAAGCCGTACGTCTGCTTCAAGCAGGCGCAGGGGTTGAGTCACGCATCATTGTCCTAAAAGTGACTGATTGAAATCTTGTAGATTTCCCTCAGCCACTTTTAGGATGCGTTCCTGTGCAGGAACGCCCTCCCTTGCACCGGAACGCCCCCTAATGGCGCAGGGCTTTACAACGTGATGCATCTCCCATATGCGTCACGTTGTTAATATACGCCACACCATGGCGCCTCTTTTGTTCTGCCGCTGCATCACAAAAGTCATGCAACAACGGAGCAAAAGAGCCGCAAGGCGCTTGTAAATCTGCCCCTACAGACTCAAGTCCAGTCCTTCCTTTGTACACCTGGCAATAAGAAGAAATAGTGGTGGTTGATTGATAGTTTGAGTATTTTAATGACTGGTTAATGTAGTAGGAAACTTTTTAGTGTTGTCGCTGATCTGCAATCACGATGGAGTTTGTCTGTCACTTCACGTGTTGCGGACTGCTGCCTGCCAGTCCTAGGCAAACTTTTTTAGTAGTTTGTTTAGTGAGTTAAATAACTTTCCAAGCGACGGTATGCAAATCAAGCAATACTAATATCGTAGTAGACCACATGAGATAGGTCAATATATCCCGTTGGATAGTTATCTATTTGCTATTTCGCCAAAATATTTTGTTATTGTTCTTTTGTAATGTTTGATTTGGTTGACAACAATCATCCATGTTTTCGGGTCTTTCTTTCTTTCATCTTGTACATCAGCTCCCCCCAGGGACAAGAGGACATTGGAGGAGGCTGCTGCTGCTGAACAAGCCAGGATCGGTCAGGCGTGGGCTCCTTTGCTGGCCCCGGTAAATTTTAATTTAAATATAGAGTACCTATTTTTTCCTAGCGTTCCTCATTTGATTTTTTCTAAATCGTCTTTGATCTTCTTGTAGACTGTATCTAAATTATTATCCTGCCTCGACTATGACTCCCTGTGGTATTACTAGATTATTCTTATTAGTCTGTCTGTGTAGCTAACTAAGATTGCACATTTGGCAAAAGGTGTTAAACGAAACTCCCATTCTAGTCAGCAATGGCTCTCTATGCACTGAGTGCAGTCCTCTGGGATTGTCCATAATGTCTTTTCAAGTCTTCTAAATGTTTATGCTTTGACAATTACCAACAATAAAAAGGTGAAAGACCACCAAGAAAGAATAAGATACTACTTTACTTTTGGTTTGGATAGGAGGACAATCCATACTACTACCGTTGCAGGGACAAATCTGCACAAACAGAACTATGGACACTAAATAGTGCATTGTTTATCAATTATAATAGGTGCCGGTAGACTTTCCACATACCTCAGTGATATCAATCTTTGAAGAACCCCCAATCTCCTTACTGACTAGATAGTGTGGCAGAGTCATTTAGCTCCCGAATTCATCGATGATTGATCCCCAATGATGATTATCCAACGCAGGACAAGAGTATGGAGTCAGAGTCCAGAAGTGTCAGAGGCACGGACTCATGCTTGCAAATTGCAAAACCTTTTGCTCATTCAATCTTGACCAAAAACCACAGAGTCTATTTAAGTTTTAAAGCTTTATTAAAAGTAAAAATATTTAATAAAATCAAGCTTGTCATAAAACATAAACGGTTGATTAAAAATGGAAAAGTGCTTATAGTGATTTATTTCACACAGTTATTGTGGGCGAGCCAAGCCCTCACCTGGTTTGAACTTTAATTTTTCTTTTTGGTGCTGAATCGTTGGTCCCTCTGTCCTAGTGGTGATGATGATTTGTTCTTAGAACTGAAGCTTCTGTCTGTTATGAGAAAAATGGTGCGTGTTAAAAAGGAAGCATTCATCAGTTGTGCCAAAAAGTGCAGCAAGACAACACCCTTCACTGGAAAAAGGGACATTTTTACTTTAGAGTATACAGTCACAAATTATTAGATTGGTTTCTGTATTCACATTTCTTCATTCCTAGACAAAATACTAGTGAGTGGTGTATGACTATGACATCTAACATTCTTAAATGTACTTTGTAGGTGGAACATCTGGTGCTGGGCCCAGTGCGGAGGTGGAGGAGGAAAGCTCTGGGGAGGAGGTGGTGCAAGTGCCAGACCAAACTGCTGTGCCGGTTGCCACGGTAGTGGCGGGCAGTGGTAAGCTCTTATATTCTTCTAAAGTTAGGATACCAACCAAAACTGTGGGCGCACAACCCTTATTATCAGGGTACAAAATTCTGAACAGATTACAATAATATAATGGTGCCTCTAGAGAAATGATGCGTATCCTACATCACTAGCTTCCAAAAGGGAGCGACAATATATACAATATCTTCTGAGCACACACCTACAGTTCCCGTTTGTAATTCAAGCAAATATCTGGCAAGTAACTCTTATCTTCAAGAGTGGAATTTGTATGTACAATTTCCCAAAGTCAATATCAAAAAGTCAGAATTCCAGAGTAAATAGTCTTTGTAGTTTTATTTCTTGCGTTTTCTTTGTGTATCATCAGATGTTCAAAGTTGATTACAACAGCCAACACGTGTTTCGTCGTGTACAGTATAATACCTCGACTTCTTCAGGGCTCTAAATTTTACAGTTGCCTCACGCTACAATAGGGTCGTCCCAACATAAGTAAATTATCAGTCTTCGTAATCTTGTCTAATCCAATTCAGCACTAGCAGAACATGTCCAATTCTTCAATCCTCTATCAGCATCCACCAGTGTCTATTATCTGGGATGTTAACGCAGTCGTATTTTAAGTTTCTCTTATCCTCATCCCACACATCCTCATTACACTACGTCCATAGGTCTGTCACAAAATATCCAAATACAAGGGAAGGTTCCTACGTTGACGGTCTGTCTATGCACAATTTACCCCTCAACGTGATCCATCCAATTAACTCACTTTCCACGGTCTTATAGTAACAATCTCGGCTCGGGGTCGTTATCGTCTCAAAATATCTAATAACGGCAAAATCTGTATCCTATTCTGTTTCACGACCTCCTATATTCCGCACAGTCGAAGTGTGTCCAATATCCTCCGACGTCTCCCAGCACTGGCGTCCAGATATTTGCTTGAATTACAAACGGGAACTGTAGGTGTGTGCTCAGAGGATATTGTATATACTCTTATATTCCTTACTTATTGAGAATGCAGACTGCATAGTGTGCTCCCTGTGAGAAAACGTAAGGTTTATCCAGATGAGAGACATGAAGAAGAATGATTGACATATAGTTTGAATGGATGGATGCCTGGATTATGGTACTATCTCACTCTTAGATAGCATATGTGTATCTAGAGAGAGTAGACGGTCACTGGATGAACTAAGTGTTACTTTGAAGAGCATGTAACACCGCACCCGCACGTCCGTCCGAGTGTAGGAAAGGCAAGGAAAAGAAGCTGTAATTTTGTCCGAATACTACCATGAATAGTAGCAGTAGTTTGCATTGCAAGCACAGCATATATCCGGCTATTACGATGGCCACTCACTACCTCTGTTAATAAGTTTAGTAGAACTCGGTCATTCATGTGTGGATGTATCACTGTTCACTCAATAAAAAGCAAAGCACCTAAAGTCATGTTATGTTATGTTATTAATATTTTTATAGCGCGCAGCTGCCCCAGCAAAGGGGCGTCCTGGCGCTTTGACAGACGCTATAACATAACACACAATAAAAGAAAAGAAATTAACCAGACACCGGAAACAGGAAAGTTTTGATCGCCTGCCTGAAGGCGAGCAAATCATCAAGAGCTCGGATGTGTACCGGGAGCGAGTTCCATAAACCTGCCGCGAGCACCTTAAAGGAGCGGCCACCCATTCTACTCAGCTTAAAGCGTGGACAGACAGCCAGATGAAGCCCCTCCGATCTCAAGGATCTCGAAGGCGTATAGGGCGTGAGTAGATTGGCAAGTGCCGGCGGCGAAGAAGATTTCAGAATTTTAAAGGCCAGACACAGCGCCTTGAACTTAATTCGCTGTCTGACCGGGAGCCAATGTAAGGCCGTGATAGTACCAGACACTGAACAATGTCTGGGGAGGCCCACAATGGCTCGTGCCGCGGCATTTTGTACTCTTTGGAGCCTAGAGGCCTCCGCTTGATTCACCCCTAACAACAGTGAGCTGCCGTAGTCCAGCCGAGATAGTATTGAGGCCTGGACCACAAGCTGTCTGTATCATCCCATATGTAAGCAAATACATACCATGTGCAGTGATAGATATTCAGATTATTTATCTTCTTCATTTTCCTTTTCTAGTCTTCATTGGCACTGTAGGGTGAAAGTTAAATTAATTAAGCAGTAGCCCTTGTAACAGAGTATTCTCAGTGCCACCCATTATAGAAAAGTAAGAGCATCACCACCTGCATGTACTGGCTACTGGACTGGTACAGTAACGCAAGTCTGTCTCACTCATCATGGCGGGCGTCTGTTTTTCTTGGGTGCAAGTTGACTGCGCTGGCATTATGACGGCTTGCAGAAGTTAACGTACCAATTTTGCTAAACAAGAGAGAAGAAGAAGAAGAAGACTGGTGTACTGTCATAGTCGACTCTAATGGAGTGAGTCCATAGTGCTCCTAGAATTGATTCCTTAAACTCCCACTAATGTTAGAGCAAGGATGAAGAAGTGGGAGGTTAGATAGATACTGGCCACAATAGTTATGTACTGCGCTTGCAAGTTGCTAGTTCTACTGTGACACAACTTTCTGCTGAATCATTTTGTGTTAATCTTAAAGAGCATTGGTTACAGACTACGTCTTTTTTTCTTCATATAGATGCTCCTTCCAAACCAACACGGAAGGAGCTGGCTAAAAGGGCCTGGCAACGGAGGCTGGAGGCCACTGTCGCCAAATATCGGCGGCTGGTGGCCCAAGAGGAGGAGGACAGGCAGACTAGTACGTCAACAACATCCACGGTGACACCTGCATCCTCCTCCGCGCTCCCTGGGTCAGCCAGTCAGCGTAGCAGTTCTCCAACGGTACGGAGCAGGGGTACCGCAGCCACCCGCCACCGCCGAGCAGCAAAGAAATCAGCTGCCCCCCACAGCAGTTGCAAAAAAAGGATGCACCGTCTTTCCCTGAGGGTTTCCTACCTCGAGCAGGATCTCCTCAACACCAAAACCCTGCTCGAGACCCTCCGCAAGGAGCATGACGACCTGGCCCGAAAAGTCAACAGCAGCCAGCAGTAGGAGGAGACTGTCCCTTGCCCCTTTTTTAAAGACTTCTGGGTGGTGGGAATTGGAAGTTGGGTTTTCTACTTTTTTGGACTTCGTTTTCAGGGACATTCATTGGGGTTCGGGAGGGGTGGTGGGTTGGGTCTTGCGGGAGATTATTTATGTTAGGGATATATAAATGTACTTTAAACTTTATCTTAGCATACTTGTTTTTTACTGTTTTTGAGGCTGGTGGGTGGGGGTTTAACAGTCCAGAAACTTAAGTGGCATCTTGATTCAAGTTGTGTAAGTACTAATGGCCCAAATGTTTTCAAAACTAAGTGCCTCTCACAGAGTAAGTGAATTCAATAGTCCTAGGACCGTCAGTCTCTCGTCTCTCCTAATACTCCATTATACTACCTCCCCCCAAACGCTTATCTTACCTGTAATTTGTGTTTGGAAATAGGGCTAGGCACAGGGCTGGCTGCACGCGTAATGGCGATTAAGGTTGGCAATCCTGGGTGGATGAAATGTCATCATTGCGGTTGTACTTGTGGTGTTACACAGTGGCAGTTGCAGCATCTGAAAAAAAAGAAAATGAAACCTTGTTTGTCCTTACCGTAGCATTAGAACGGTACGATAGAGAATATAGCAGGTGACAGTACACTAGAACAGTGCCACAATGTAGCCTAACAAATGGTAAAGTATTGAAAGTATAACTAGTACTTGCGTTGAATTTCTTTGACATTGGCTACTACTACAAGAAATAGTACTGAAGCTGAAGGACACAGCAGCGTAATAATTTGCCACGTCTAGGAGGAGGATGTTCTTGATGACCAATCAAGTTGATGGCGCACATGAAAATCTGCTTTCATTTGCCAATAGTGACTGAGTGTCAAGCTGAGTAAGAATAGACTATATTCTCGGATTCCTTCACCAGCCTGTTGCTATGACCTTATCCTCCCCAGCAAGTGTGTGGAATTATTGCTGTCATTTAGTCACACATCAATCAAAACCTCACAGCCCGGGGGAAGAGGGTTAGGGTTTGGAAAATGGATGGGAATGGGTGATTTTGGGAAAGTTTTGTTGAGAGAAGAAAAAAAAAGCACAGCATGGACAAACAATAATTGAAGATAAAGAAATCTTTGGGTACAAAGCTAACCATAAATCTTTTAAGTGACATAAAGGAAGTGCATGCACTACTGCATGCATGATTACTGAAAAGTAAGAAGTACTTTCGACAACCGTGAATGAAAGAATGCGACAGTACTGGGCTGCAGTTATAATTATGCGTTTTCACTTGCCTATCTCTGCACTCAGAGAAACACTTCATACATTAAATTAGGTTAGAAAAATAGCAGAAGTAAAACCTATACAATGGCTGTAGGGATGAATTTAGAAGCAGAGATCAAAGAAATGCAGAGTCACACTCATAGAAGTTCACAGCAATAACATTACTTAAAAGATAATTAGAAAAGAACGGATACTGTATCTGTATGTTGTTGTAGTTGTCCTGTTGAATTTGTTGTAAGATGCATCCAACCATTCCTCTTATTAGCGTGACTCCTCCATTCCATCTGACGCTCCGTCCATCAGTGTTGGTGACCAGAAAACACCCTGTCCACTGCCTGCCTGGCGGATGCTGAATTGCGGCTCGCTAATGTGAAGCCTGACTTCATCCTTTTCCCATTGCACAGGCTGAAACCCAGCCTGTAATTATTGATGGTAAAACAGGAAGTGATATTAGAACACCACTGACAAATAAATATATGGTATGTATGCTGTGTAGTGCAAAAGTCACACTTTGAGTTTCCTAATAGACAGTACAATATTTTTGAAAGTGCGTACTCTGTCTGAATCTCCTTTTGAAAGATAAATAAGTATGGGTGAATTAATTTAGCGGATCTTTCCCTTCAAGCTAGGTGTACTGTAAACTGTGTTTTAGAACAAAATTAGACCTTCCCAGCAGTGCTCCCAGAATCTTACTAAACCCAGTCGCAAAAATGTAGAAGACCCCAATCAGATCTCAAAAAACGAGGCCTAGTAATAAATGGTGGCAAAACGTACTTTGAAAGTAAAGTAGGCCCAAATCCCCCCTTACCCACCGTGGATTGTATTCAAACCACTTGCAAGCAAGCAAAAGTATCCATACCCAGCATCGCTCCAAGACTCGCAAACCCCCCCACAAACAGCCCCCGCCCAAACACATGCAATACAATACTGCTAACCCTAACGAGCCCTAAGTTAAGAATAGTGGCAAACACTTTCTTTAACTAGGCCAAATCCCCCCTTTCCCACCATGGATTTTCTTTAAACCACTTGCAACCAAAATTAAACATTCCCACGAGTGCTCTAAGACCCCAGAACTCAGTTGCAAAAATCTAGAACACCCCAAAACACATGCAATCTAGCTGCTAGTGCTACGCCTAACGTGCCATAAGTTAATGTGCCAAAACGCTTTTCTGCATGGATTTTCTCCAAACCACTTTTATCCGGTATTAGACCTTCCCAGCAATGCCTCAAGACCCGCCAACCCACCCACAAAAAAGCAGAACACCCCCATACAGGCAAAAAGCAAAAATGGAAAATCTCATACTTAAAATATTTTCGGCCTTCTGTCCAAACGCGCTGTGCAGCTAGGTCATAACTCCACTTTTCCACCATGGATGTCCTGGAAAACAAATGCAATCAACATTTAACTGTGCCGGCAGTGCTCCTAGACCCCAAAATCCACCTCCAAACACCAGGAACCCACCCAAACAGGCCCCCGAAAACATGATAGTGAGCAAAAAGGCAAAAACTTTTTCAACTCTGATTTTCTCCAAAACACTTTTATCCGGTATTAGACCTTCCCAGCAATAGCTCCAGAGCCCACAACCCAGGCGGAAACAAGTAGAAGACCCCCAAACAGCCAAAAAGCAAAACTACAAAAATGGGGACACAGTAATTTTCAGGCAATTTCCAAAATCACTCCGCACGCGCTCTGCAGCTAGGCCCTAACTCCCCTTTGCCAGCATTGATTTGCTTCAAATCTCTTGCAATCAAAGTATCCATACCCAGCAGTGCCCCCAGACCCCAAAATCCACCACCAAACACCAGGACCCCCCCCAAACAGGCCCCCGAAAACATGATAGTGAGCAAAAAGGCAAAAACTTTTTCAACTCTGATTTTCTCCAAAACACTTTCATCCGGTATTAGATCTTCCCAGCAATGGCCCCAGACCCATCAACTCACCCGCAAAGAAGTAGAACACTCCCACAAGTGCAGAGTCTTTCTTCATTGGGCGTAATCCAGCCATCTGCTTTGAGGGAAATAGGAGTCTGGAGGAGGAGGATTGAGGAGCATGTTCTTGTGAACTTGTGAACCTGAGGAATGCAGACTGCGGCACCTTCAAATCAATAAGCAAATAAGTGAAGGCAGTTCTGCTGATGGGCTTGTTTTTGTGATTAAAGTTTTTTTTATAGCGATTTTGCAAAACAAAGAAAGACAGACACACAGGAATAAAAGTGAATAAGGACGAAAAAGAAAGTTATTGATTCATTGGCTCATTTTCAGGGCTCGGTGTCAGGGAAGAAGAGTTCGTCCTCATACTCTGCGAATTCAGGTGGGAGTAGGTCACCTAACAGAGAAGAACTTCCCTCATCTAAGTTGGTGTCCTCCTCGTCTTCTTCCTGCATGTATTCTCGTATTTTAAATCTGGTGGTATGAGGTGCTGATTCATCTTGATCATTGTTAACCTCTCCACATTTTTGGGCGAGAGGCGGGTCCTTTTGCAAGTTACAATGCCACCAGCAGCACTGAAAACACGTTCAGAAGACACGCTTGCAAGTGGGCAAGACAAGTAATTTATAGCCAGGTTGGAGATCTCTGACCACAATTCTTTTTTCCCATGCCAATACTCCAATGGGTCATCATGAACATAGACCTATGTGGAGTCATTCAGATAGTCCTGTACCATCGACTCAAGGTTCTCCACGGTTCCTCAACTTTGCCTACTTTTTGCTGGGTCCTTTTAAGAAGCAAACCCAAGCTGAGTTAACCAATCCTCTTCTTCACACAATGTTACTGTTGTGTCTGGTGCAGATGATCCAGTTGCTGGTGTCTTTAAGGGCTGAGAGGGAAAATCACTCACTTCTGCCACAGCCACAGGTGCAGAAGTGGATTCTTTTGACTCTGGATGGCCTGCTGATGCTGATGTACTGTCTTTTCCTTCAATTTCCTGCTGTTCTCTTTCAAACCGAGTGGCTGACATAGCTAGCCAACATTTGTACTTTATAACTTCTGCCTCATCAAAAGGAAAAAATACTCTGCCTGCCAGTGCCTTTTTGTACCGTGGATCCAGAATAGTAGCACAAATGTAATGTTGTTCTGTGTGGATCTTTTGAAGACGTTCATCGCAAAGTAGGCACTCTAATAATTTCTCCGCCAAATCAAAAGCTTCTTGTTTTTTTCATCTTTTTGAAACGTAGAAGACACCGCCTTCAGTTGGTGCTCTAGCATGCGCAACAATGGGATAGCTTTTCCCAAATTACAGTCCTCCCTGCTGACTGCACGTGTGAAGACCTCAAAAGGACAAAGCATGTCTGTCAGGCTTTGAACTAGCTTCCATTGCTCCGCCTGTATCCTCATGTCCTTCATAGCTGCACCCTGTATAAAGAAATACTGATCGACTACCGCACACTGCTCATACAGACGCTCAAGCATGTAGAAGGTTGATTTCCAACGTGTTGCAACCTCCTGGATGAATACTTTCACTGGCAGTTTACGTTGATGTAGCAGGCCCCTCAGATGCGTCCGGGCCTTAAAAGAATGGTTGAAATGTGTGCACATTCTTTGACAGGTGGTCAGTAACTCGCACACTAGACTTTCTTCACTCAAGAATTTTTTAACAACCAGGTTTATACAGTGCACCAAACACGGCACTCTGAAATAGTTACCCATATCCATGGCCTTAACTACTTTGGCGCCATTATCCGTGGAAACATAACCAATCATGCGTTTTCTTGGGGACAGCCATTGAAAAACCTTTGTGTTAAACTCATGCAAAATGTTTTCTCCTGTATGACTTTTCTCCATGCCAAACATGGTTAGTGTTGCATGTTTCCGAGCAGCTTTCAAAACGTTGTCCGGGTCAACACCTGCCCTTAGCTTTGCTGTAACCCCTGAAAAAGAGACCCAGTGTGCAGTGATGCACATGTAATCAGTGGCTGCGCAACTGGTCCACATGTCTGTTGTCAGATGTATAGTGTGAACGAACTTTACAACCTAAATAAAACCCTACATAAGGCACACGACCCCCCCATATGCCAACTATCTGATCCTATTGGAGGGCCATTTCTTTGCACTCTTTGCACAAATAGCAATCTGGCTATACCCACACCCCAGAAATTGATACATGCAGCACTACTTAACGCTCGCTCGCTTCCATGTCACAAAATTGAAATATTAGAGTTGCTTAATACCTATGCCATCGATCTCTTATTCCTTCTGAAACTTGGGGAGACGATGCATCAGGACCAGATTTTAAAGCTGCTATACCAGAAAACTATTGTGTTCATAGACAGGACCGCATCTCTGCACACAAAGGCGGAGGGATTGCAATAATATATCGCAACAGCCTCCGCGTCAAAGCCATTGACTTAAAACACAGGAGCTGTGAGGCACTTGCCTTTACGGTTACTCTTACCACCAACCAAACATTCACAGGTACTCTTTTGTATCGACCTCCTGGCTCTCGTACTACTTTTCTCTCACAACTCCATCAACTGAGTGAGTTAGCCGTGGACCACAAACACTTTACTGTCTTGGGAGATTTTAATTTTCATCTCGAATCCCAAACTGACAAAGACACCGACCAGCTTATTAATGATCTGCTTTCTATAGGTCTTGAACAACTGATAACTGCTCTTACTCATAAGGCAGGACACACGCTTGATGGTATTTTTACCAACAATCCTTATATCATCAAGAACAACATTTTTCCTCTAACATGGTCAGATCACTTTGCCATTCTATTTGACATCAAAACTAAAACGATAGCTTCTAAAAATACCTCTCAGAACTCCTACCGAACCGCCAGAGATTGGAAAAATTTAGATTACAATCAGCTCACTCAGATCCTCACTGATGCTTTCACGGATATAGACAACGAAACCGACCCCAATAATGCAGCCACTAGATACACCTCCATTCTGGAAGGGGCATTTTCCACACTTGCTCCATCCAGAACTTCCAAACATAACAGGAAGACCCCTTCGGGCCCATGGTTTACTGAAAATCTCAGACTTCAAAGACAACATTGTCGCAACCTTGAGCGCCACTGGCGCAAACACTACAATACTTCAGACAAAACAATATACAAAGCTGCACTTCATAATTATAAGCAGAGCATAGCAACAGAAAAAAACATCTATTACACCACCCAAATAGATCAAGCTAGATGCAGCATGAAGAAATTGTTTGAAGTCGTAAACCACCTTGCCGAACCATCCAACCCTCCTTCTGAAACATCCCAAACACTTTGTAACAATTTGGCTGATTTCTTTTCTGATAAGGTCACATCTATATTTAAGGATTTCACCCCAAATTCCAACAATACGGATTCTCCAAATACCCAGATAAACTCGGTCTCTACTGCTCTAACAGAATTCACTAGAACACATCCACAATACATTCATAAACTAATTCTGTCAATCAAATCTGGTTCCCCACTGGACCCCTGTCACCCCTCCATACTCAACACTATTCCAGACATCATCACCTTACCTCTGACACACATCTGTAACACTATGTTTTCAACAGGTTCTTACCCCACGATTTGGAAAAACACTGTAATCAGGCCACTTCTCAAAAAACCATCTCTTGATCCTTCATTACCATCCAGCTACCGTCCTATTGCATCCCTACCGTTCCCAGCTAAGATCTTTGAATCTGTCATGAATAAACAACTGTCTGACTATATTCAAAATAATGACCTCTTAGATGACACCCAGTTCGGTTTCCGACAAGGTCACGGGACAGAAACTGCCTTGATCAAGGCGGCAGATGAAATAAGGACCACGATGGATAATGGCGGACAGGCTGTCCTGATTTTGCTGGACTTGTCGGCGGCTTTCGACACGGTCGATCATTCTACTCTGATCGACCGTGTCGAGGCCATCGGTATCAAATACAAGGCCAGAGACCTTATTTCATCTTTCCTAGCCGACCGCAAACAGGCAGTTAAGTTAGGTACCTTCACTTCTCCTACTTTCAGCCTTCCTTGTGGAGTCCCTCAGGGTTCCTCGCTAAGTCCGACCCTTTTTAATATCTATGTTTCGGACTTAGCGAGGGTAATTAAAGCTTACAACATCAACCTAACAACATACGCCGACGATACCCAGTTGATATTATCCATACATAGAAAGGGATTCGAGGTTGCAGCAAACTTCAAGGACGGCATGAGGGCCATCAGCAGTTGGATGGCTTCCAACTGCTTAAAACTTAATTCATCTAAGACGGAGGTCATGCTTTTTGGAAGTATTCAGCCTCTGTGGTCCCCCTTATGGTGGCCGGAGGAAATGGGAACTCCACCTCAACCTGTCAGTAAAGTCAGAAACCTGGGAGTAATATTTGATGATAAACTCCTTTTCCATCATCACGTGAACGCGGTAGTATCATCATCATTTAACATCTTAAGGAAAATAAAGAAACTGCTCCCATATCTTCCCATGACTGCAGGAAAAACACTTATATCTACACTGGTGTTTTCACGCACTGACTATTGCAACGCCCTTTTCCTCAACGCACAAAAAAAGGTCATCTCCAAATTACAAATGGTACAAAATGCCTCTGCCAGAGTTCTACTGGGCATTCCAAAATCTAGATCTGTCTCGTGTTACTTGGACCAATTGCACTGGCTTCCAGTCAGAAGTCGCACGAAGTTTAAAGCCCTCTGTATTGTCTACAAGGCAATAAACAATATGGAACCTAAATTCCTTAGAAGTTCCCTTAAGCCTCTGGCTACCCCTAGAACCCTTCGCTCCAACACGGCACATCTGCTTCAGATACCCAGAACAATGAAAGTTAACTGGGTAGACAGATATTTCACCATAGCAGCTGCAAAGCTATGGAACTCCCTTCCTTTCAACATAAAATCTAGCCCATCCCTGATCACTTTCAGAAAACAGCTAAAGACATGGCTGTTCTCTCAACGTTACGATTAATCATTAATCTTCTAATTGTTATCTAGAGATCCAACTACTGGTGGCAGCTCTTAGCCCTCAGCGCCAAGACACCCAAGGGTAATTGTAGCGCTTTAAAAATTGCATAAATAAATAAACAGCACTCTTCTGCAAAGCTGCCCCAATCACCTCCAGCACATCTTCATGTAGTGCTGGAACCACAACTCTGGCAAAATAGAATCGACTAGGAACGTTCCATTTAGGGCAGAGCGTTGCCCCTAATTCAAGAAAGCCAACCCCTTCCACAAAAGAAAAAGGGAGAAGGTCCAGAGCTAGCATTTTAGCCAGCTTAGTGTTATATAGATGCGTCATTGGGTGGTTGCGTTCAAATGGCGCATCTGAAAACAACATGCTTCTAATGGTGGGCTGGACCATGATTTTATGCTCGGTGATGATGAACTTTTTCACATTCTTAGTGTGGCTCACAGGGGGTGTGCTGCTGACAGGGGTACTGGGTGTAAGTGAAGAAATGTTTGACGCTTCTTCCTCCTCGTCATCATCAGATGAAACATCAACGGATACAGTTTGTTGACCTGCAATTCGGGCTTCCTTGATCTCCTTTAGGTGCGCATGCCTTTTGACAGTGTGCTGTCTCTCAAGATGACCTCTCTGGCCTCCGGTACCATAGTTGGTACCAAGCTTACCACGACTAACTGCAAGCTTACAAATGGTACAAATGGCTATGTTTTCCCTTGTTGTGCTAACACTAAAGAAGTCCCAAACTGCAGACTTCAAATGTCTGTCGGGGGCTGAGGAGGCGATACTGGTCATGCTTATGCCAGATGAAGTGGAGGATGTGTGTTGATGAACTTTACTACGTTGTGCACTTGCAGCACCACTAATTGAGGAAATGAAGGTCGAGGTGGATGGAGGTCCCTTCTGGCGAGAAAATATGGAAGGGGTAGGTGGTGGTGTACTAGTTAACTGCAATGGTGGTGGTCCCATTCCCAAGTCGCCAACATCACGCTAAGCAGCATTTCGGGCTAGGGTAAAAATGTCTGTTTGCTGCATGCCCGCTGAGCCTGGAGTGACGTTTATGATGACTGCGTCGTCGTCGTGAGAGGCTTCATCAGCAGGAGTAGTATACGCCACTTCTTCTTCAGCGTCATCATCACACTCCATAAGTACGAGAGTTTCAGGGACCTTCCTTTTACGCTTAGCTGTCTTTGGCAGATCATGGTGTGCCTCACTCTCAGACGGCAGTGGTGGTTCCCAATTTCGATCCATATCATCAGAAGGAAGGGGGCTTGAAGAAGATGTAGACACCATCCTTGATCTTGTCCTTGCTTGTCCTTGCTAGGGATCTGGAAGACAATAAATGATCATGAGGAGTGGCTTCCTCAAATGATACCTCGACTTGAATGTCGATTTCCTGAGGTGCCCCTACTTCGGGAAGAACAACTATTGTGGGCACTTGTACCGCTCCATGCACCTCTACTTGCGCATCTCCTTGCGCCGCCTCTCCTTCCACATGTACTTGGACTTGTACTTGCACATGTGGCTGTTGTTCCGGCTGTGGTTGTTGAACACTCGTCAGATGAGTTACAACAACCTGTGTTGATTGAGGGATGCTGCTACTTTCTTGCGATGAGCCAACATCACTGGTCGATGGTGATTGAACAACTAGACTGGCTGCCTCTAAAGCACTCAAGGGCTTGGACTTAAGTTGGCGTGGTGGTGGTGGCATTGAGCCCAATGGAGCGGGGGTGCTGCTCCCAGCTTGGTCCCCAGCAGATCCCGCTGCTCCTGCAGGCATACTTTTTTTTTTATTCCCAAAAAATGTGGTGGGCGGCACACCAGTTTCCTTGGTAAGTGGCGCCACTTGCTTTTTCTGCTCCTTACTGGCAACTTTCTTGCTAGAGAAGCTACGGGGAACTTATTTTGGGGCCATCTTCTTCAGATGTCAGAACCGCACGCCGCAATTGCACGAGTTGTAGAGTTGTCATGTCTGTGGCCACATGTGATATCGCGTGACGTTATGCTGCACACACCGCTGCAGGACTTCTTCCTGGCACTGGTGGTTCTCTTGTGCACTTAAAAGCAATGGAAGACAGAGAAACATCAGTTATACACCCCAAAAAGTCGAAAAACACACAAAAATCAGCACAATCCCATGCCATCCATGCCCTCAATGATGTTTAAATTCAAGACACCCCACAGAAAGACTTAGTCCATGCACCACTCACTACCCCTGGGCAAAAGGCCCCAACAGCAGCCAAACAAATCGAAAAACACACAAAAATCTGCACAATCCCATGCCATCCATGCCCTCAATGATGTTTAAATTCAAGACACCCCACAGAAAGACTAGGCCCATGTAACACTCACTACCCCTGGGCATAATGGATGAAAGCTAGGCAAAATGGGTGCAGGTCTGAGAACACTGCCTGCCTTCAAAATGGCCCCTTGCCCCCCAGCACAAGGCCAGGAACCTGCCTGTACCAGCACTCAAAATGGCCCCCACCCACATGACCAGCCCCATCAACACCCCGAAAAACAAAAAAAACACACAGAAATCAGCACAATCCCATGCCATCCATGCCCTCAATGATGTTTACATTAAAGAGACCTCACAGAAAGACTCAGTCCATGCACCACTCACTACCCCTGGGCAAAAGGCTCCAACATCAGCCAAAAAAATCGAAAAACACACAAAAATCAGCACAATCCCATGCCATCCATGCCCTCCATGATGTTTACATTAAAGAGACCCCACAGAAAGACTCAGTCCATGCACCACTCACTACCCCTGGGCAAAAGTCCCCAACAACAGCCCAAAAATCGAAAATTCCAAAATTGTAGTTGCAGCAAATGTAATGCCCCAAATAAACTTACTTGTGAAATTTCTAATCCAAAAGTGATCCAAAGAAAGTCAAAAAGGCCTCAAATCCAAATATCCAGCAGCATCCACAAAAAGTAATCCTTCCAGGTCAACATCCAAATGAAAGTGACCAGCACATGAAGAAAGCACTGGGAGGAGCCTGCTGGACAGGAACAGGAAGTTGGAGACTGTGGGGCACTTCCTTCCTCCCACCCCCCCCCAAAATGGACTCCTTGCAAAAGAAAGTTCAGGCAAATGTCAACCTGAAGAGTTATTCTGATAAAAATCATCATTTTCAGAAGGTTTATGCTGCTTGCTGGTGGATTTCTTGTGCAGAATTGCAAATTTTGCAATTCCGCCAGTGCGAGATTGTTGCTGCCCGCCGCATCTACGTGTTCGCAATTGCGAACTCTCGCGATGCGTGCTGTGCAAGGTGGCAAGCCGCGATGACGTAATCGCGGTCGCCAAACTCCCGCGGGATACCGCAGCAAGATCCAAAATGGCGCAGCACACTCAAAATATGGAGAAAAACAACTCTGCAAACGCTGAATGATGGTAAGTGAACTCCGCGTGTCGCAATATTGTATAACCAAGCAAAAAAATCCGCTGCGTGCGAATTTGCTAATTTTCGGCAAATTCGCGGGGGTTCGCGGATTGCGAATTTGCAGAAAATCCGCAATTTCCGCGAGCGGAACGAATTTTACGCCCATGCTTAAGGTATACCATTCAGACTCAGCAAGCCATAACAAAGCAGCACTGCTGTGTTCCTGTCCTCTAAAGGCTTCTTATTTGATTGGTCAGTTGTTATTTCTACCGTCTTCTTAAAGCCCAGATATGTGAAAATAAATATGCATGGACTATTGACAATGCTGTGTATGTAACTTTTCCTGAAATCTAATTGCTTGCACCTAATACCATATAAAGTAGCACCATTACCCATATCTTAAATGACTGTGTTCTTGGGTTTTACTTGCAGTATTCATTTTGGTCGACGTATGACAAAGAGGAAGAGGGTCGAGGAGGCAAGCAGACGAGCGAGGAGAGACGCAGATAGAAACATCTGCAAATGAAGCACTGTTCTGCTTGCTTTTGCTGCTTGCCCAGTGGTTGCCGAAGGTGTAAGGACATTACCGGGGGCAATTAAAACAATTTGTCCTGCACCTCGGCCAACATTTTTGCCCCATGGACCCTTGCCTGAACTCCAGCTCCTGCCTATAGCAGCTGATAGCCCACAGCCATTAGCTGACAGTCTTTTGCCTCCCCACTGCTGCCACCTACCGCTTTGGAGCGGTGGACACAGTGGGCCTAGGCCCTGCTGCATTGGTTGATCCCCGGTTTTGCGGAAGCTGTCTGCCCAGGACCGGATGCAGCTTGCGGCACGGGTGAGTTCCCTTCCCACACTTCCCCGGATTTGTTTTATGTGCATACGCTCACTTTATTTTGGCACCTGGCTGCCCCTTGTTTAATCCTTGTTTTTCTTGCTACTAATCTACTCAGTACAAAGTGCTAAAAGTTCAACTCTGCTTGCTCGCCTTTATCCATTCTCCATTTTCCATGAGTTAATTTGTTTGAGTCAATAGACTCGTGATCAATAGCTGGGCAAAGGGTCATAAAGGACAGAGAAAAAAACTTAAAGGATAAAATATACAGACCCCCCCACTGTATTGCACGGCACTGCCCAATCATTGACTAAGAATCAGCGGGGCTCAAGCCCCTATGATGGCAATCATCTAGAGGTCAACATGTCTAATCTGTGAACATATAGGGCTCCATTAGGATGGTGGGCGGATTGCCACAGCCGGCCAGGCGGGGGCGACCTGCCCGCCATCCTCCCATTAAAGACCCCGCCATACTATCATGGCGGGGGGTCCACGGCAGACGGAAATACCGTCCGCCGCTTTTCCACCCGGTCGAGAAGTCGATCGGGCGGAAAAGGGTTTAATATGGTGCCGGTGTCTGAAAGACACCGCCAGCCATTTTACAATGTGGCCTTTCACATGCCTTTCCGTGGCGGCATTGCTGCCACGAAAAGGCATGCGGCGTCTGCTTTGGGGGCCCGTTGCGGGCCCCCTTGGACTCTGGATGAGGTTGGGGGGTGCACATGGTGGGTACCTATGCTACCCCCCTGCCTTTCAATGAACAACGTGGCAGGCACGTTGTGCATTGAAAAGCACAACATGCATTTTTAGCATTGCAGCGGGCGGTGCATTCAGCACCACCTGCCGCAATGTTAAAAATGCGGGATGCGCCCGCCATTGTGGCGGCACATCCTAATGGGATGTATGGGACCACTGCGCCCTTAGCGGGCGGTCCCAGTTCCCACTGGTATGGCGGGCGGACGATGTCGACCCGCAATATTAATGTGCCCCATAGACTTCTCTGGGGTCTTCTGCTGTGTCTGCTCTTGTTGCTCTGGTGCGTGATTATCTATGCGATGTGTGGTTCCGTTAAAAAGTGTGTGACGCAGTGGTGTGGCACCTCAGTTGGCTGACCCAGTGCCTGGGCATTGGTTCTGCGGAGCTCTAGGTGTAACAATGACATTGAAGAAATTACGCACAGGGTGTGTAATTCTATGTACTCCATCACATAAGTCTAAATCAGAGACGTCCGTCTGGGGCAACAGAAGCTCTCAGCGGCAACTCTATATATCTAACTCTTCTATTTCTGGCTTCTTTCGTGATTGCTCTGTCTCCATCCTCGGCCCAGTCAAGTTTAAGTTCCAAGCAGGCAAGCAATCCCTCAGGGTCTTCAGTAGTTGTCTGAGCCTATATGGGCACGGACCTCAAATTCACAGCACTACTTTTGCAGGAAAAATCACCAGCAGGTCTCTTCGTTGTTAACTCTGAGAGCAATCCTTTTGACAGTGACACTGCAGAACACCTTCCAAAATCCCTCCCATGATGGGGGTTGTTATGGGTCTGCGACAAAGCCATTAAAGCTGTGGACAAGAAGGTGTTGTTTGAGGAGGACTTTACCTTACCTCACATTGATGTTGACTTTCAAGCGGTGGGAAGGGCACATGTCTCAATTAGCTGTTCACATGGGAAAGTCTCAGATGATGGGGGCCAAGTTCATATAAATCAATCTAACCGGGTCTTCGAGTCCTCCCTTCCATTTTAGTTCTTCTTCTTTGGAGGGGCTCTCTTTCTGATTCAGACCACGATTTCTTTCTCCCAAGCTCACAATTTGAACACAGGCAGAGGAAAGGACGGTGTTTCCTACATTATTTCTTTTGTATTTAAAAAACTCTATTTTCTGTACTGTCTTTTTTAGAAAAAACTGTGTTAAGTTCTGACCATGTCTTAGAAATGTCTGCATTTATTGGAGGGGCAGGATGTTAATATAGCAGGCCTCTCTAATTTAAAACCGGCTGCGAGTTCTTGTAAAGTTAATGTAAAGGTCATGCGAAAACCAGTAATAGCTGAGCCCACTGGAGGAGTACAAAAATGCCTTTGTACAAGTTGGCAAGCCAGTGCTGCATGTGGTGTTCGCTAAAAATGTTTCTTTTTATTCGGGATAATGAGGAGTTGTGCTTAAATATGTTTTTGGGGACCCTAATAAACCTTCTTCAGACACAAATAAGGCAGCGATTGTCCCTATGTTTAAAAAAGAGATAAAAAAGGTACTGGAAAATCTGGAAAGTTGAATGAAGTGGTGTCTTTTGCCTGGAGTAGAGTCTGAAGGGAGGTCCAAAATCAAGAGTGTGGTTAAAAAAAAGATAACCAAAAAGATTAGAAGAATTTCTAAGTGCAAAATGAAAAAGTTAATTATACAAAAACCTGGACCTGAAGATTCCTAAGGAGGAGGAGCTAATGATAATGCAAGTGGGTGGCAGTGCTTCTACTTCTCGTCCAAAGCAGATCCTCTTGTATGAGTGCATCTTCAGTGCAGAACGAATTCCAACGGATTGCCCTCTTTCTCCTTCTCTCCCCACCAGAGTGCTCAGAGTTCTGTAACGAGTGCACCAACTTGTTTCATCGGGAGTGGATAGGGGAATAGAAACAATGGCTCCCTTTTTCCTATCAACTGTAGTGAGGAAGAAGCACTTTGGGGCTGATTTGAACTCTGTTGGGGTGCTCCTTGAGGAAATCTCCCACTTAAGTAGGGCAAATTTGGGGGTTGAAGTATTTCAACCATTAAATATGCAATGTGAAAAAGATCTGAAAATTCATACTGCTTCTCCATCTAATTATTGTCTTTTGTGTAAACATGGGGTAAAACCTTTTGCTCCTGGAGCCAAAGACACCCAATGGAAGCCCTCAACGGGTTTCCCTGGAAAGATGTGTCTAGAGCAGTCCTCTCCGTCATCCTCCTTAGACTTTGTTCGGATATTTGACAAGTAGTCTATCCGGCTGAGCCGAAGTTATATTCTGAATGTATTCTTGGAATTCAAAGCATTACGCTTAGTGAAAAGTAGTGATATGAAAAATGTGGCTATTCACTTTTCTGCACCAACCCCTATTTGCAGAGTCACCTTTGGCTCACTGGCTATATCAAATTTGGTTGGACAAAACTGTGACTTCTTTTTAAAAAGAGAGATAGATGTTGTTCCTCTTGTCAAGTATTTGAAGACCACTGCTCCACATTAGAATCTACCAAAAGTATATCAGTCAACGGTGGTTGCTGTGTTAGGGCCTGGTAGCAATTGTTTACAAGGGAACCTAAAGTTTTAGTTCTCATTAGGATAGGGGGGATGAGTAATCAACATAGTGAAGGGTCCCACAACCCAGTTGCGAGCTGTTGAGGCCAAGGATGATCTCTCAAAGTGGAGTTGGGTGGCAGGTGCTTTAAACAACGCCCGCTCCTCCTATATCAATAATGATTCATTGAGGTAGCTTGGGTGGGAAATTTCTGTCAAGGAACATGGCTGGTTTGGGGCAGGAGGAGTCAAAATAAAATGTCCTGAAGTCTTTTAATCCCTCAATTGAATGCTTACAAGAGACCTGGTCATGTACTGAGTTTATTTCAGCTGGCTCTTTTGTATTTTCATCTACTGCAAGACATGCTGAAAGGGGGCATGCCAGTGGAGGGATGGCAATTATACTCAAGAATTCTGTCAACTGAAAGCAGGATATTTGTATTAATTCCTCTAATTCATGTCTTTGCCTAAAATTGGCTTTTAAAGACGTGAGTGGAAGTCCCTCCTCTTTTTTATTTGCCAATATGTAAATTGCTCTTGGGGAACCCTTTGATTTCCTGGTGAGCTCATTCTTCACTTTTGTTTATGACATTAATGTTGCAAAAGATCTCCCTCTGGTGATAGTTATGGGAGACCTAACTGCAAGGGTATCTAACTCTCCCTCCTGTACTTTTGTTATTGTTGATTCTGGCGATTTTGCTCCAAGAGAAAATTAGAATGGATAAGCGAGGTTTCCTATTACTCAAAACTCTTGGAAAATGATAGGATTGGGTTATTTTAAATGGAAGATCTCCAATGGGTTAAGTCGCCTCTTGTAATTTTCTGTCAGCTTTTACACAGAGTCTCCTCGATTATGTGCTAATGTCTTTTCTCAAATGTTTGGGGCTTCTGAGAATCTGAAGGTATTTCCAACTGATATGAGTGATCACAGCTTTGGGGCCGATTACCATGTCGTTAGGAACGGCTCCGAATGGGATTCGGTATTGCAGAATCGGATTCGGAACCATTTCTTCCGAATGAATTGTACACATTTCTCAATGACCGATTAGGATGCCCGGAAACCGTTCAGGCATTCTGAATCAGTCCCAAAAGGCATACGGACAACCTGAGTCTTTCTGAGCCGAATTGTACAGCTCTATGGATACGCTTTGCGGATGAACGATTACGATGATCGATTCGGACAGCTGTTCCTAGACGCCAAAAGAAACATGCAGGTTACCAACACTTTGATCTTGTGCACCGGTTAGCGCTTATGCGATAAACTGGGCCCTAGACGCTATTGGATTGTTTCCTTTTAAGACGAAACATACTAATCCACTACAGTTCGAGCAGCAGAGATTTATCGGGCTCTGGAACTGACAGATGGCAGATATTGGCTGTCTGCACCCAGGATCTTGCTACTATTAGATCGTATGGGTACTGGACCATTCTATCTGTATTTGTTGTCATCATTCGTACTTACAGATAATCTCTTTTTTTGCCCTGACGAAGTCACTGGCGTTTGTGCCAGACGAAACACGTGTTGGCAAGATCTGTTGACCTTTGTAGTTGCTGAAAAACTCTTTATAATTTGATTACCCTGTGTTTGGACTGAACTGTAAGAAAATCTTCAATGAAGAAATAATGAATATGGAAAAATAAAGAAGAAACAATATCTCTACTTACTGAAGAAGAGTTTATTGATATGGACTTTTATTTCTGCTAGCTGTGCTCAGGCTGGAAACTGTATATGCTGTTCCGATTCGGTCTGCCAACACCAAAAGGCTGTCAGAATCTGTCTTTAGGGGCCTGTTGCAGACCCCCCTTCACCCAGAGGCTTTCGAATGGGGCCCATGGGGGCACCCAAGGGACCCCTCTGCCCAACCATGCACAATGTGGCAGGCACCATGGGGTGTCCACCACACGGTGCAAGGCTTTCCCCACTGACCCCTTTTTTCAATGGGATCCTGTGTTCTCATTCATGACACAGGCTCCCATTGAAGTCAATGGGAATCCGACCGAACGATGTTGGGAAGCATCGTAATTGGTCAATTGGACTCGCAGAATCTGCTTGGTTCGGAAACGATTCGGAAACTGATTTGTCAGAAGAATTTCCTAACAAGATCATAATCGGCCCCTTTGTTGGTACAACCGTGGCCTTTAATCTCCAGGAATATGTTCCTGGGAACTCTTCTCGGGCAAGATTGGCTTTAATAAGTCAAATGGTCTTTCCATTTGGGCAGCTAAGAATAATGCGACCTTTAGTGCCACGATTATTGGCGTCTCTGCTCACCATAAAGATTCTGTATGGGATGATCCTATATCCTTCTATGAATCCTATACAGATACATTTCCTAAATTGAACTAGGTGCGAGGGCACCCGGCAGTTGAAAAAATGTAATCCTAAATTGAAAGCATTAAATAGGAAAAAAATGTATTTGTAAGAAAACAGTATTTGCTGTTTTTCTTCAATTAGACAGCATGAAATTGATCGCCTTAAACGTGCAAGACATTGATTTAAAGCCCAAGAATGCAGGAAGGAATTTGACCTAAAATGGATTAATTTAGGAAGGCCATGATTTCTGGAGACTCAAAAATATTAGAGTACGACTGCAGAATATTGTGACTCTAGGGTGAATGCTCATCCAAATGCTATTCCTGAAAAAGTTTGGGTGGCTTACATCACTGAGTTGTATGCAAGTAATACTGAGTCAGTCAACCCTTTGGTGCTGCATGTAGATGAAGGAATGTTCTCTTTTTAGGGTGCACCCTCAGTACATGAATTTGTGGTGTTCATAAAGAATGCTAAATCTACCGGGGCATGGGGCCTGACCAGATTCCGATTGCCGTCAACTAAAGGAAGGCAGCAGTTTTCTGAGCCTTTCTTGGCTTGTTATTTTTTCTTTGTTACTGTTCTGGAAAAATCTCTTTGCCATGGATTGTTAGTGTTATTGTACTCTTGTATAAAAAGGGTCCCAAAGCAAGTTTCAGACACATAGCAGTGCTAGGCGCAAATAGTAAACTCTTTGCCAGGAGGCGTGTGCTAAATCATTTACAACAATAGGCTCAAGATCATATCCTAATTTCCCCAGAACAAGCTTGCTTTAGGAGGAATCATAACACTCTTGAGAACATAGCTGTTCTTCATGAGATAATTGAAAAATATTCTCTTTACGGGGTATGCCTGTATACATGGCGTTCATTGACCTCTCCATGGCATCTGATAGAATAGATCATCAAAAGCTGTGGAGGAAGCTCTTCTCTTTGGGTGTTTGGCACCATCTTTTAAGGCTTATGGAATTGCATTCTATTACCTGGTGTCAAATTTTGATGAGAGGGATGCAAGGCCTGACTTGTAAGACTAAAACGCAAAATGGATTGAAAGATGGTTGTTTTCCCTGTATATCTATGACCTCCCTGGTACCCTGAGTCTGGTGTAGGGTGACCCTCCAAGAATTGATAAGATGTCCATCAGTTTCTTACTATATGCTGATGATTAGTTTACAACGTCGTTTGACTGATTTGACGAAGTCCTCAGATGCTCACTTCTTGAAAATAAATATATCTAAATGTAAAATTGTAATCTTTCTTAGGAATTTTTTAAGAATGAAATGGGATTTTAATCGGTACTTATGCAATTAGAAATAGTTGACTCGTATCTTTAGCTTAGTAAGGTTTTCTCTAAGAGTGGGCATGATAATGATTATTTAATACTTTCGGGCTGGTTATGATGTTGATGGGTCCGACACCGACGGCACGTCGATGTCAGACCCAACGGCATCTGCCCCTGCGGCATTACGATGCGGCGGGCGGAGGCGTCATGCGGAGGGACCGCCCACAGTGCTTCTGAAGGGCTCAAGAAGCCCAACGGTGCGTCAGAACCCACAATAATCCTCTAATGATGTCGGAGCCAGGCTCACGTCCAGCGTTGGGATTATGATGGCCCTTTCCGATAGCTTTTCTAAGTCACACTTTCGATCATGGAAAGGCTGTCAGAAAGTGTCTTTGGGGTCCCCTAGCAGGGCGCCCTTCTCCCCTGGCCAACTGCCATGGAGCCTGGGGGGCACCTATGGTGCCTCCTAAACATCCCTGCACTGTGTCAGGTACCACATTGTGCCTGCCACATGGTGCAGGGATGTTTACAGACATGCATTGCTGTGTTGTGGTGGGGAAGCTAATTTTTGTGTAGAGAGGGTGAAACCCTGTGGAATGTTCTCTCTTCAAAAAGAAAAGTCCACTAAGATCTCCGTTTTACCTGAACCTCGCAAATGCTTATTTAACATTTGGGACCCCAATGATCTGGATAGATATGGACTAATATGGGCTACCCTGGCCATGACGGTGGCTAAACGAGACATTGCGCAAAAATGGGGAGCACCAGAACTGGAGTAGAAATATGGACATGCTGATGGTTACAGAAAGAGCGGTGTATGTGCTCAGGGCTTGCCCCCGCAAATGGAACAAGGTATGGTCAGCGTGGAATATTTACAGAGGAGAAATTTGTGAACCCCTCCCGGAGGAGGAGGACTTAGACTCTGAAGAGGAGGATGAGTAGATAGTTGGATGGGGGTTTGCCAAGGCTGCTGGATCGGATAGTGTGTTGTTCGAATACCGGGTTACTGACCGGCATAACTCGAAGCATGAGGGGTGGCTGATGGGTTGGTGTGAACATGGAATGACTACCTAATTGTGATGACTCTTTTTAGTTTTAAGAATTCTTGTTTTGATGGTTAATATAATATACAGTGCACAACAGAAGGCCTTTAAAATGCGCTTTAAGGATTGCTTTATGGATACATGGTTGCGAAAATACGAGTTATTGGTTGGAACAGGTTTTCCGTATATACGATTAAACTGGGGGCAATATGATCTTAAGATAAATGGATATATGGATCAAAGTTTAAGACATCAAATGTAACCTTGTATATGCAACCTTTGCCTTGATGACAATAAAGATTTAAAAAACAAAAAAAAGTCCACCTTCTACAGGTCCTTTGAGCAGGCTAAAGACATTTTAGGCCTTAATTTGAATGTTTATTCCCCTATTCCTAAATCTTTTTTAGGGACCCTATGAAAAACATGTTTCTCAAAATAAGTCAGGGCAGAGACATTTCTTTTGCCAGTCAAACCAGCTGAACCTAGTGATTCAAAAGAGTTCCTTAGGGATTAAACCACAGCCCTATTTAATCTGTAATTTGCCTCATTTGGTCAGAAGAACGACACCTTTACTGAAAATGGATTTGCTTCACCTCCTATTCATAACTGGAATCTGGGATAAAGTCCAGAAAGAAGAAAGAACGTGCAAGCTTTGTCTGCCACATGTTCAAGCCTCAACCATGTTCTTTCTTTTCGTCCTGTATTACTAAATGCATATCATCACTATTTAAGGCATCTATTTCTTAAACATAACATACCCACTGCCTTGGAAGCTCGCAAGTCTGTACTGGATCCACCTAATTAAACGTACTGTAATAAGATCTATCAATTCTTTAAATGTTTTAAAATATTTATTAGTTTCTTGGTTGGATTATTGACTAGCTGTGTGCATAGTGCCATTGTCCCAGACCAGAGGTTGCTTAGTAGGGATATGTTTAATTGCAAATCCATATGACTATATATTTGCAATATTTGCACATCTTACTTTGCACTATGTATGTCATCCTTTTTTACAGTCAGTGCTGCACACTGAATAATCCAGGTCACCGTTGTTACAGAATGCACATTGTCACTTTCTAAGGCTGGGTATTCAGACAGAATATTGAAAAAAAATATTGTCCTACAAAAATATCGAGTCATAAATATCGTGATATGGAACTATTTTCTGTAAGAAAATTGTCAAAAATATCGATTTTTTGTAAGTAAGATTGATGTTGAAAATATCGAAAGCATTGATATAGTTAACTAAAATATTGAAAGCGCTAATATAGTTTACTAAAATATAGCTGTTAATAATATTTTTGTGATTATTTTCATGTATTTTAGTTTGTATTTTAATTGCATACGTTTTAAAGTGTATGTATAAATATTGTTAATGTTTTTTATTATTGTTACATAATTGTTAGTAGTTTGGAAATTTTATTTTAGAATGTATTTTTTATTTTCAGTACCGTCGCCGGTTGTGGGTTTTATAGGGGTACAGGGTGGGAAGTAATTTATTTATAATTAATTAATATTTTATTTGTAAATAAGATGTTTTAGTCAATTGTTTATTCGTAATGTTTAATTGTATAATAAAAAAAATAATTTCGCTTTATGTGTGGTTTGCATGTTTTGTAGGGGTATAGAGTAGAAAGTTATTTATAATTGATTGATTGATAAATACTTTTATTTGATTTCATAAAAAAATCATAAAAGGGTGGCAAACCACCATACAATAAATTTACATTTTGAAATAAAACTCGCAAAGGTACGTACTCAGCAATTAGGTTAAAATAAAAAAAAGAACAGATGAGTATAAAACGTACAGACAATACCATAAGTGAATTTCTAGACAGGTTGTACTAAAACTTGTTAAGTTAGTTGTCAATGCGTATCATGGTACCTGTTCTAATATTCCTAAATCAGCTGGTTGTGAAGCGAGCAGAGCGAGCGCCGAGTCAGAGCCGCTACACTCCGATACACGCCCTACACGAGGCCAGAGCCGCTGGGCCATTTTGTTGCGGCTGGAGCCGCCAGGAGCCGCGAGGACCCGTTGGCGTCTTCTTCTGTGGCCGGAGCCGCTGGGCGCTCTTTCTTGTGGCCGGAGCCACTGGGCAACCCTGAGCGTGGCTGGTGCCTCCAAACGTCTGAGTCGCTGCGGGGGAGCCGCTGGGTGTTTCTTCAGCGATTGGACCTGCTGGATCAATCTCGAGCGCGGCCGAGGCCGCCAAGTGTCTCTAGGCAAGGCTGGGGAGCAGCTGGGCTGGGCAAGGCGGGGGAGCAGCTGGGCTGTTCTCTCTGCGGCTGAAGCCGCTGTGCACTTTTCTCGTGGCTGGAGCCGCTTAGTGGTGTCGGGTGCGGCCGGAGCTGCTGATTATTCCCCTTTGCGGCCTGAGCCGCCATACACTTTTCGGCGTGGCGAGGAGCCGCAAAACGTTAATCTTTGTGTCCGGACCCGCAGGGCGCATCCCACAGTTTCGAGTGCGGCCGGAGCCGCCAAACATCTCTTGGCGCAGCGAGGAGCCGCTGGGGATTTCTCACTGTGGCCGGAGCCACAGGCCATTTTTCCAAACTATCTCTGGATCAGCAAAGAGCAAAGGAAAGGCAAGCACACCCTTCATTTTTCCAACCAGAAAGACGGAGGTAAGATTGAGGAGACAGTACTTTACATTCATCCTCTTCCTACCCCCACCTCACTACTAAAAGTACAACTTATTCAATCGTAACACCAACTCGTTTTCCTCTACAAAAACTGTATAAACAGTACAAATTGTGTAAAATCTATGGTACATGCCGGTCAGTATACCCTTCTTCTCCTGCGCTGCTGGAACTCGCCCCAATAGCAATACCTATTGTAATCTTATCGATCGGTAATTCGAGGCTGTGAAAGGTCAAAGGCGACGAGTGAGAGTCTTGAAAGTAGTCCGAGGTCTGCTCCCACAGCCACAGTTTAATCTTCACTCATACCTACCGCTGTGCGAAATGGACACAGACAGACCATCTCTCGCAGTATGGCATACAAAAAACTAAGATCACGTACAATATTTATGAAAAGACTAGAAACCGAACAAGCGATAAGAAGGAGTGCCGGAAAGATGGTCCGCCCTCAAAATACCGAATCGCTCTCTGGAATAACAAAATATTTTTCAAAACACAAAGGAGCCGCAGAAAACTCAAAGTAATCAAACAAAAGAAGTTAAAAAAAAGGAAAAACTGGAGGTCACTCGAGAAGAAATTTCAAACAACAAAGGCTCGGAAGAATCAAATATCAAAATTTTTTAAATACAGAAGCAGAAAAAGTAGATGATCAACAAAATCAGGCAAATTTAGAATTTGATACCACTTGCCCGACAGAAGCTTGAAAGACCTAGTTTTCAATATGGTATGGCACAACAAATGGAGAAATCCAAATTCAGAACAGCACCCCACTAAAACAATTTGACCCCGAAGACTCTTTTTCACATACACCGAATTTCCTATTTTTAAAATCCATAGATCCTTCCAATGAAAAAACCTCGGTGTCCAAAGCCCTGGTCACAATGGAAAGAATTTTGGAATCATTTCTTTCTCATCTAGGGAACATCTTGGAAAACTCCGATCAGATGTTGGACACCCAAATAGCAATGTTAAAGCATCTAGTAGAGAAAAAAAGGAGGAAACAGCAACTATAATTACCACAAGCTGGAGAAGTAGGAGAACGACCAGTAGAGGGAAAATTCCCCACAATACAAGTCCTTCTACCAACAGTAGCAGATTTTCCGTCAAAGGTCGATACTGCAACTCAAACCGGTCGATGCAAACAAAAAGAAAAAAATGAATTAAATACATACAATCAAACCTACTCATTAGGAAAACTTTTAAGGACCCAAAAGAGTCCAAAACTAAAGTACAGACCACAGCATAATACCCAATTTTTAATAAATTAAAGTCAAAAATCCCACCAAAAGGGTTAAACACGACCAACCAAAAAACAATAGAAACCTCAACAAATATGTCCCCAGTCTCCTCTCCCCGAGAAACAACAGTAAAAAAGAGGAGAACAAATGTAAACAGTCGGAAGCGGGCAAAGAAAAGGGAAAAAAGAAGGTTTGCAAAACAGAAGATTCGAAAAACAAGATTTACAGAAATGCTACCACCTAATTTTATGACCTCAGAAAAGAAGGAAGTGCAAGTAATTAAGCTCAATACAGAAGAAAGTGATCAGTTTTCGACCTTAAAGATACAAACGGTAAACTCTTTACCTCTAAATCTCACCACTCCAAGTTTTGTTCCAACAAATTCAGAGAATTATGGATGCAAAGGGAAACCCAACAACAAGCTCTACCAATTGGGAAGACATCTAATCAATCGCAGAAAAATCTTACATGCAGAGTGGAAATTACAGACCTATTTCCCTCTGGCGAAGACCCCCTAAATCGAGAAAGAATAATAAATCTTCTTCAAAGGATACAACCATTACAGGCATTAGCAAGAAACAACATAAAACAAGTATTTTTTCTAGAAAAAACTAAAACTACTACAGCTATAGCAGCATTTTGGTCGCTAGTCATTCCGGGAATCATATTAAAAGAAATAGAGACCCTTAACAAATGTGGATTCGACGTGGCCCCAGAAAAAGGGATTAAAGAACAAACATCAGAAACCCTTTTAATTGAACATCAGCACGTTGTAGAAAACCAAAACTGCAATAATAACAGGTTAAATCTTATAAAGAAGACATTTCAGTCTCAACTACCAATTGAGTAAGGAGAAGCTGGACCAAGAATTCTCCAAAGCAGGAAAAAACAGCCACCGATAACACATGGGCATGGATAGCAGAGAATCTTAACAGCAAATAACAGGAAATCAAGCGCCCCTTTTAGCAACGGTTTAACCATCTATTCCTGGAACATCGCAGGGAAAACCCATGAAAAACTAGCAATAATTATGCAAGATCGTCCAGGGATAGTGGCTCTACAAGAAACCTGGGCAACCACAAATTTCTACCACCCTGACTATTTCGTATATGACATCCCAGCCGAACCGGTTGCCCATGGGCACGCAAAAGGAGGGATAGCTATTCTTCTATCCGAAGTATACTATTGGGACCAGGAAATCATCCCTATGTACTCTAAGAATATCCAATGCATAAAGATCAAAATTGGGTCAGATAGGACCAAAAGTTCGAACAAAATGCTCATCTTTAATGTCTTCATTCCCCCGGGAGCAAAAATGGACGCATTAGCGCTAAACATTCTTGAGGATATCGAAAAGGTGGTTGAAGAACAGGATTTCCCGCTAATGTTCCTAACAGGCGATCTAAACAGGCAAATTTCCAACGACCTATTGGAAAAACGGGAGTCAGGAGAAAAAGAACAAGCACTGGCAATACCCATACCACAATTTCCCCCAGGATGCAAATCCAATAAAAGAGGGAACATTATTCTATCAACACTTGCTATCCTGAACGGAGTAATACTAAATGGTAACATTGAAGGAGACATCCCGGCTTCCTATACAAGAAAGGGTGGCCTTAAAGCTTCAATTCTCGATTACATGATTTGCAGTCTAGGCCTCTTTGGATCAGCCCATCAAATTAACATAGTTCGAGAAAGGAAGAGATCATGCAATTTTACAATTAACAATAGATTTAATTTTGAAACGAACATCTCAAGTGCACATAATGGAATTGCAAAGTACAGCACTGGTTAACCCAGCTCAAGGTCGGGTAATGTGGAATCCCAGAACTTTTGATAAAACCATTCAAATAATTGAGAAATTAAATCTATTAAAAATTATCCACTTCACAAATCCAATAAAAAACTTTGAGGCAATGGTTAAGAAACTGGTCCAATTGTTGCAGGAAAGCACAAATCAACGAACGACAAAAACACAAAACAATAAAAGACAGAATCCTGAACCCAGGGCAACAGAATTAAACAAACTAATCAGGGCACAATTTTTTTGCACTTCTTTGATACAAGAAAACTGGAAATCAACAAACTAAAAAAAATCGTAGAATTTAAAAAGTAAAAGAAAAACAAAAGATACAGGACAACAAATGGGTGGATTTAGAGATAGCAGCGAAACAAAAGGACAAACGTGCCTACTGGACCATAATAGCGCTAGAAACGAGAAAAAAAAACACTAAATGCAAATCCAGTACCACCTTCAGAATGGGAAACATACATAACCAATCTATACAAAACAAATCAAATCTCTGATTGTGAGTCATTAACGCAAATTAACACAGGACAGGAAAAAAACACACATTATGAGGCCCCATCATCACTCCAAATAGAATATTATATAAAAAAGGCAAGACCATCGGCTGCCATGGGTCCAGACAAAATTCCTACTAAGGTCCTAAAAAAACAATCCTAAGGAGTGGAGTAAGATTCTAGCATGCCTGTTCAGCCATATTTCAGAACAGGGGAAATTCCAAAGTCCTGGAAGGGAAGCATTGTAATTCCAATCCACAAGAGAGGCTCCAGGCTGCTCCCCTGTAATTACCGGCAGATACCCCTGAAATTATACACGTTGAAGTGGATCCCAAAAAAAAGAGGGTCTAATCTCTGTGATTTATGTAAAGGTGGGGTGCAATATTTGGAACACGTTCTCTTTGCCTGTCGAAATAAGTCTGTAGTAGCAGCCAGGAATAGATATGTAACACCGATCATAACAAAATTTAATATTAACTCTGTCCAGAATCTGATTTCCCTCTGCAACGCGCCACCCAATGAATTTGTGTGTATTAACTTGTACAACTTTTAAAAATCATTTTTAAAATTATATTAGATAGATCAATTTATAAGTAAAACTGTAATTTTATTATTGTCAAACATTTGTTGTTCTCGGAAGAGAACTGAATCAAATAAACATTTCATTTCATTATTTCATTTCATTTGTGAAGTTAGTTAGTGTTTTCTTTTTTTTCCAGTTCTGTTGCTGGAGTTTTCAGGAATTTTATGGCTCTACAGGACAGTTGAATTGATAGTCCTCCAAGACATTGGATGATGGCTACTCTACATGACCATATTTGCTCCTTCCTAAAGGATTCCCGGAGGACCGTTCTTCAGGTTTCTGTCAGGAAGGGGCAGATGCACAGTAAATGTAGAAAGGACTTGTCCTCTCCTCCGCATAAGCGGCATTCCTTAGATTGCCAGGGGTATTTCCGTTTTAGTGTCAGGTCTTTTGAATGAAATGACCCCAGCTGCGGTAACGTTAGGTAGTGCTTTTTCTGCTGGGAGATGTGGTCTAGCAGGTATGGTTGGGGTTACAGCCGCTGATAGCCTTGGATCACGGCCCAGGCATGTTTTTTTTAAAAGCCTGTTTTGTTAATTAGAAAAGAGGTCCGTTTGATTGCCTTGTAGACTACAGTTTTGAAACTGGAATAGGTGGGAAGATTTTTTTTTCCCTCTAGCTGCAATAACCCGAAAGGGAATCCTTCAGAACTCTGAACATCGAATTATTTGGCCTGGCTTAGGTTTCAATTTCCTCCTAGCAGTAGTGCGCAAGGGTGCTGTCCTCTGCATCTCTCATTCTCCAGTAATATTTGGCTAATGCCCCTTGTTTGTCAGGAATCTGGTTTCTTGGTCCATACTCTAGTCGGATTTGGGATTGTGAAATGGGTCGGGGAATCGAGAACAGATTCTTAAAGCAAGTTGGTTGTGCTGAGTTTAGGGAGGTGGCGTCTTTAAGGTTTAAAATATTTGAGCCGTATGAAATCGAGGGTAAGAATTTTGGTGAAATGGCTTTAAGAAAATGACCTGTAGAACAACCTGTAAGTTTTTTCTTTAGGACTCTGAAGGCAAACTGCAGTTGTTTAGGTTTAGTACGGCTTTGTCCCAATTGTGTTTTTAAATTAAGGTTGTGGTCTATTTGAAAACCTTGATATTTCTATGAGTCTACCTGGGACAGAGGTTGCTCATCCAGGTGTCAGATGACACCTTAGCCAAATTCTTTTATAGCAAAATTAATGACATCTATTCTGCCTTCGCAAATAACACCAACTCCCCCTCTAATTCATCGACTATCCCTCGGACTGGACCTATTCTATCTCAGTTCAAAGATATTTCCAGCTCTCAGGTTGCGGATCTTATATCCACCATAAAATCAGGTTCAGCTCTGGATCCATGTCCTCTTAAAGTGTTACTTCCTGTAATTGAAGTGGTGCTGCCTGTCATCACTTCCATTTGCAACTCCATGTTCACCTCAGGTATTTACCCAGTCACTTTAAAACAGACCCTCATCAAACCCCTGTTAAAAAAACCTCATCTCGACATGGAGGAATTAAAGAGCTACGGACCGATCGCCAATCTTCCAATCTTGGCAAAAATAGCAGAAAAGGCCTTGAACTTACAACTGTCAGCCTTTATAGAGGAACACCATCTTCTCGACGATTCCCAGTTTGACTTTCGCCAATATCATGGGACGGAGACTGCTTTGATTAAAGCCGCGGATGATATTAGATCCATTCGGGATGCTGTGGGGACTGCAGTTCTAATACTGCTTGACTTGTCGGCGGCTTTCGACACGGTCGATCATGTTGCTTTGATCGGCCGTGTCGAAAACATTGGTGTCCAACATAACGCCAAGAAACTGGTGGCTTCCTTTTTGGCCAATAGAACTCAGATGGTTACAATGGGCTCGTTCCATTCCTCCACTTTGTATCTGCCATGCGGAGTTCCTCAAGGCTCATCCCTTAGTATGACACTTTTTAATATCTATGTGTCGGACCTTGCCAACACCATTCATGCACACGGGATGAGCCTGACCTCCTATGCGGACGACACTCAGTTGGTTCTTGCCATTAAGAATGATGGCCACAAAAAAGCAGTTGACCTTAATCAAGGCATGTTGGCAATTGGGAATTGGATGGCTTCCAATTGCCTAAAATTAAATTCCGACAAGACGGAAGTAGTCATTTTTGGTGCTCTGACACCGGAATGGTCCTCTTGCTGGTGGCCCGCGTCATTGGGCCTCCCCCCTGAGCCTGTTAGCAAGGTGAGGAATCTCGAAGTCATTTTTGACGACCGCCTTACCTTTCTCCCTCATGCTAACCAGATCACGTCTGCCGCTTTTCATAAACTGAGATTAATCAATAAAATCCTTCCTTTTCTCCCAGATTCTGCCGGCAAAACATTGGTCACCTCCCTGGTATTGTCGACCCTGGATTATTGCAATGCTCTGTTCTTGAATGCTCAAGAAGGAGTTTTGAACAAAATGCAATTAATCCAGAACTCAGCAGCTAGGCTCCTGGGCAGAATCCCCAGATTTCATTCAGCCTCTGCAACTATACTGGCTACCCATAAGGAACAGAATAAAATTTAAAGTTCTCTGTATAGTGTATAAGGCCATGCATAACATGGGACCTGCTTTTTTACTCAAAATGTGATCCCTTATTGTCTGTCCAGAACCTGAATGATTTGGTGGTCCCACGCAGCAAATCTGTCTCATGGGGAGACAGAAGATTTCTTGTTTCAGCCCCCAGACTTTGGAATACACTGCCTCCTTCGATTAAATCAAGCCACTCACTCTGGTCTTTTCGTAAACAACTCAAGACCTGGCTTTTTAATCAGTAGACCCATTCTTCCCCTCCTTGGTTGAATTCTGCAGACGTCCTAGCGCCGAGACGCCCACGGGCCATTGTTCGCGCTCTAAAAATGTCATTAATAAATAAATAATAAATAAATAAACATATCACTTTTGTTTTTTGGTGGTTGATGGTTAGTTGGGCCGTGATGGTATAAGCGCCTAGTTTGGTGATGAGTCACTGCAAACATACAGGTGTTTGCGCAAGGAGCATAATATCGTCCGCGTATTGTAAACTGGGTGTGGGGACATTACCCAATTTTGGGGGGTCAGATTGAATTTTACCGTAGTTGTTTTTCAAAGTCGTAAATGTAGATGTTGAAGAGGGAGGCTGCCAGCACACACTCTTGTTTTAACCTATTAAGAGTTTGGAACTATTTGGTTATGCTGTGCCCGTCTCCTTTCCTGACCTGAACCCACGTTTGGAAATACAAATTGAATATGGCGTCCAGGAGTTTGGTTGGGCACCCCAGTTTTGCATTTTTGCCCATAGCTTGGCTCTCAGGACTTTGTCAAAGGCTGCCTTGAGGTCTATAAAGCATGCATAAAGAGGCCTGGATTTTGCAAGAGCTTTATTGGCTAGCAGGATGACCGCGGAGATGTTCATGAGTGTACTCATCTCTGCACTGAATCCTGTTTGTGTGTAGGGAATGAGATTGCTTCTTCTTACCCAGTCCTCCAAGTAAACCAACAAGTTAAATGCGTACATTTTTGCCTCCACGCCGATTAAGGCTATCTTGGAGGGGTCGGAACAAGTGCCCGACTTGTGTATTTGGGTACAAAACACTGCGCCTCCAAGAGTCTGAGATGGTACAGGATGCTAGGATGGCAGAGAAGAGTGGCATAAGGAGGTCGGTGCTGGAACAAGGTGTTTGGCAGCCCGTTGGGTCCTGGAGCTCCCTCGGATCTCAGTTTTTTTATGATTTTTAAAACTTGCGCACTTGCGGACTTGCGGGAAGTATTCAGGTGCTTCTGGGTTAGAGATGATTTTGACGCAGCCTGCAACAATTGCCCTTTCGCCTTGTTCAGAACCACAAGTTGCCAGACAGACAATTGATGTTTCATTGTATAAGTAATCAATGTGGGCTCTCCAGGTGTCCTCCATTATGTCTGAGTTGTAATGCCGGTTCTTGCCATTTGTTAGCTGGTTGATTATATCCCAAAAAAGCCTACAAACTCTTTGTTTGGTGGAATGATGGAGTTTGACCCAGAGTTGTTCTTGGAACGCTTTTTTGCCATCTTAAGTTATTTATAGTTAATTCCTAATAACATTTTTGATTATATTATTGATCTAATTGGTACATAATATTGTTAATTTTATTATTTTTCTTTAATTAGGTTTCTGGTGCTGTTAATGTGATTTGTAGGTGTATGGGGTGGGGGTAAATTGATTATTATTAAAATGTAATAATATTTAATTATTTAATTGATAAATAAATATGTTGTTTGTATAATTATCTGTATATTTAATTATGTTTAGGTGCGGGTTGTGTGTTTTGTAGGGATGTAGTGTGGGAAGTAAGTAAATTTGATTTTTTAAATATTTGTTTTTTGTTAATAATTACATTTCAATTGATATTAATTAGTTGAATGATAATTATAATTAATTAATTCTTAATTGTTGATTAATAATTATTATTTACTTGGTAATTACATATTGTTTTTTATTTAGTTTTAGGTGTGGGTTGTGTGTTTTGTAGGGATATAAGGTGGGAAGTAAGTAAATTTGATTTATTTTATTATTTAAACATTGTATTTTTGTTAATAATTACATTTTAATTTATATGAATTATTTAAATCATAACTAATTATGTAAATTGTGAAATATACTAAAGGTTTTTATTCTGGTGTATGCTGTTGTTTTTGTATGTGTAAAAGGTGTGGAGGAAATTCATTATAATAATTAATAAATAAAGGTAATTTATCATATTCATAGAAATGATAAATATTTATGTTAAATATGTAAATACATTATTTGTTAAATTATATGTTAGGTTAGAGTTGTTGAATTTGTAGGAGTAGATGGTGAAAAGTTATTTAAATATTATTAATTCATTAATATTTATTTAGTATTAAGATTTGTTTACTTATGATTTAATAATGAAAATGATGGAAATACTAATTTGTACATTTAGATAATTGGGTTGTTTTATTTCGATGGCTAAATTGTAGGGTAGTAATTACCTATCATTATTTTAGGAATAAATAATTATTATGAATAGTTTTAACTAATATTTAACTATGCAACATGTGTAAATACTATAATTCGAAGAAAGATTTGTAGGTATGTGTTGTGTACTTAGTTGAAGTATAGGGTTGAAAGTTAGTTCAGTAGTAACACATTTAAAAATAGGTCATTTTTTTAATGTATTATTTATTATTGTATTTTTTAATTGTGTATTTTAAATGTGAATAATATTGTATTTCTTAGTTTTTAATATTTTGAAAAGATGTTTTTTGTATTTAAAATATATGTGTAATAATGTAAATGTCAATTCAAATCAAGTCAGAATTTATATAGCGCACTACATACCCAGAGGGTCTCAAGGGGGGGGTTTACTTATCGAATATCCAGGTTTGAAGCTGTTTTCTGAAGGCTAGGTGATTTTGGGTAAGGCGGAGGTGGATGGGAAGGGAATTCCAGGTTTTGGCCGCTAAGTCGGAGAAGGATCTTCCCCCCATGGTGGCTTTGACGATGCGTGGAACGGCGGCGAGGGCTTTGTTGGACGAACGCAGTTGACGGGTGGGGGAGTAGAAGGAAAGGCGCGTGTTGAGGTAGTCATGTCCTTGTTCGTAGAGGGCTTTGTGCGCGTGGGTGAGGAGACGGAACGTTATCCTTTTGTTGACGGGGAGCCAGTGAAGGTCTTTCAGGCGGTCGGAAATGTGGTCTGTGCGGGGGATGTCTAGTATGAGTCTGGCTGAGGCGTTTTGGATGCGTTGGAGTTTTTTCAGCAGTTTTGTGGTAGTGCCGGCGTAAAGGGTGTTTCCGTAGTCAAGACGGCTTGTAACTAGTGCATGGGTGACCGTTTTTCTTGTTTCGGTGGGGATCCAGCGAAATGTTTTTTTGAGCATGCGTAGGATGTTGAAGCATGATGATGAGACGGCGTTGACTTGTCTGGTCATCGATAGAGAGGAGTCCAGAATGATGCCCAAGTTCCGTGCGTGGTCCGTTGGTATGGGAGCTTTTCCTAGGGCCGTTGGCCACCAAGAGTCGTCCCAGGCGGAAGGGGATGTTCCTAAGATGAGGACTTCCGTTTTGTCCGAGTTCAGTTTCAGACGGCTGTGTTTCATCCACTCGGCTACTTCTTTCATCCCTTCATGTAGGTTGGTTTTGGCGGTGATTGGGTCTTTGGTGAGGGAGAGGATCAGCTGAGTGTCATCAGCGTAGGAGATGATGTTGAGGTTGTGTTGACGTGCGATGGTTGCGAGGGGGCTCATGTAGATGTTGAAGAGGGTGGGGCTGGGTGATGATCCTTGCGGGACGCCGCAGATGACTTCGGTGGCCTCTGATTTAAAAGGGGGGAGGCGGACTCTCTGAGTTCTTCCAGCGAGGAACGAGATGATCCAGTCCAATGCTTTTCCTTGAATGCCGATGTTGCTGAGGCGTTGTATCAGGGTGCTGTGACAGACTGTGTCGAAGGCTGCAGATAGGTCAAGGAGGATGAGGGCGACTGTGTCTCCGTTGTCTAGTAGTGCTCGAATGTCATCTGTTGCTGCGATGAGGGCGGTCTCAGTGCTGTGTTTGGCTCGGAAGCCGGACTGTGAGGAGTCGAGGGATTTATTGGTTTCGAGGAAGGCGGCGAGCTGGTTGTTGATGGCTTTCTCAATGACTTTGGCCGGGAATGGTAGGAAGCGAGATGGGGCGGTAGTTTTTGAGTTCGGTGGGGTCAGCTGTGGGTTTCATCTGAAGGGCGCTGAGTTCTGCGTGCTTCCATTTTTCTGGGTATGTTACGGAGTTGAGGGAGTTGTTGATGACTTCTCGGAGATGGGGTGCGATAATGGAGTCTGCTTTGTTGAAGATGTGATGGGGGCATGGGTCTGTAGGGGAACCTGAGTGGATGGAGTTCATCAGGCGAATGGTGTCTTCTGTGGTGATTGGGTTCCAGTTGAGAAGGTAATTCGGAGGAGGTACAGGTTCGGAGGTGAGAGGGGGTGATTGGTATAAGGGTTGGTTGTCAAAGCTGTTATTAATGTCGGCGATTTTGTCATGGAAGAATGAGGCGAGGGAGTCGCAGAGGGCTTGAGAGGGTGTGATGTCGTTGGAGCTGGCGGTGGGGTTGGTGAATTCTTTGATGATGTTGAAAAGTTCCTTGCTGTGGTGTGCGTTGTTGTCTAGTCGGTCTTTGAGTGCTGATTTTTTGGCTGTCCAGATTAGTTGGTGGTGTTTGCGGGTGGCGTTTTTGAAGGCGTCTCTGGCGCTTTTAACATTGTAACACTAATGTATTGCATTTTTATAATAAAACATACAATTATATTTATTTTCTTAAATATTTAGATTTTTAATTGTTTATTAGGTTCTTGAAATTATTTTATTATGTTGACGTGAATTTGTTTGTTTCTAATGTTGCATTGACTGGAGTGGGAATACTATATTTTACCCCTTCGCTATCTAACTCTTTCCCTAATGTTGCAGTGATTGGAGTGGGAATAGTACATTTTACTCCTCCGCAATACAACACTTTTCCTACTGTTGCACTGACTAAAATGGGAATACTATATTTTACCCCTGCGCTATCCAACTCTTTTTTAGGGCTGGGCAGAATTTGAGGAGTGGCGCTACGCAAAGCTCAGCGAAACGGTAAAAAATCTCTGCGAGCACGCACAAGTTCAGCAAACACGCAGAATTGCTTGTTCCGCCTGTTCGCAATGCTTTTTTCCTGTTCGAGAATGCTGTTATGTACTTAGGGAGGAATATCTTGCGAACACGCATTTTGAAAGCGCGAAAAAGCAAAAAATTCTGCGGATTCCAGAATATTTGGCAATTCCTCGTTCTCCATAGAACGTGATATTACCCAAATTCCGCGAGTGGAATGGAATTTATCGCCCAGCCCTACTCTTTTCCTACTGTTGCATTGATTGGAGTGGTTGTACCAAGTTTTACCCCTCAGCACTCGAAGACTTTCCCTACTGTTGCACTGACTGGAATGGGAATAGTAAATTTTGGGCCAGATGTACAATCCTATTTTGCATGCGCAAACAGGTTTGAGACCCGTTTGCTCATGCAAAATGTGAAAGGGCTATGTACAATTCCTAAATAGCAAGTCGCAATTTATTTGCGACTTTCTATTTAGGAAATGCGATTCGCTATCAGGAAGCAGCATTCCCTTCCTAATAGCAACCGCAACCCCATGTATGAATGTTTTGCAACCGCCATTCTGGTCACAAAACACTTGCAAATTACCACCCTTTTTAAGAGGGAGGCAATGCACTTGCAAAAGGTAAGGGGTTCTGTTGGGCTGGCGGAAGAATGATTATTCCAAAATGACGGCTAGCCAAACCTTGGCTGCGCCGTCAGGATTACGTTGTTGCATTCCCCTTACCCTCTCATGTCGTCCGCCACCCATTAAAAGGCAGGCGGAAAGTGACTTTAGGGACCCCAACAGAGCCCCCTTCCTTCATGGCCCTCCTCTATGGGGTTTGGCCCCCTAAACATCCCTGCACCGTGAGGCATGTACAACATGGTACCTTTCTCACGGTGCAGGGATGTTCGTAAACATCAATTTTTCCATTCTAGCTTGTTCTGCGGCCCTTTTACGCCCGCTGCACAAGTTGCAATTGAAAAATTTATGTTTTCGACTGACCATAGGGCGGTCGCATCCAAATACCACTGATGGTACTGCCGACCTATGGTCAGGCGGTTCCATTCCGCAACGACATTGTAATTGGGCCCTTTATATTTCTCACTACTGGGTTGAGTTGTACAATGCCATTGTCTTCAAGCTTGACCGGTGACAGTTAGCTAAGCATGGTTATGTTTTCACATTGTATGTATAAGATTTGAAACTTGCGTATTTGCATTTCTTATGTTATAATATACATGACATTTTTTGCTTTGGTCAATACTGTATATTGAACAACACATGTCCCCCTAATCTTCAGGTCCCTGTAGTTCAGATGCTATCGGTCTTGTTCTTCCCATTTATTCTAGATTGTAAGTGTGTGTTATTTGTAAATTTCATATTGTACCATGCACAATGTCACTTTTTAAGTCTGCAATGTTTTCTGTAGAATGATCAATCAAACGTACTAAACTTATTTAACTTTAGTCTTTGCGCTCTATGTTAAATGTTGGAGGAGTTTTATTTTTTTGATGCTGATTTATAATGTATATGTATTGTTGTTTTTTTTATTGTTATTTGTTATGTGGTACTCGATCTGAGATCCCTATCATGATAACATTCTTGACTTTGGCTATTGCTTACACTTAATCCTAGACTGAATTGTAGTATAATATTCTCTGAATTCCCATAATCCCAGACCGCCTTCATTAATCCTTGTTTACAGCGCCTTGGTACTTTAGCACGTTGGCTCCATGTAAAAAGATTAGAGTGTTATTATTGATCGTTTGATATGAGGTTAGTGGTGGCTCCCTTATGGCACAGGAGGATAATTGTGGATTAGCACAGATGTAATACTCCCTGCCTTAGGGCTGTGAAGCCTGCTGTAGGGGTGACTTACCTTTTCCTTTTGCATTACTGGCAGGCTTGGCCAGGCCAACTCTTCACTATGAGCTGCAACAAATGCACAGGCTTCAGTTGCAGTGTTAATGTGTTTGGTGAGGGATCTCTTAGGGTAGCATAATACATGCTGCAGCCCTTAGAGACCCTCTCAGGTCACAATGCCCTTGATACCACTGGTACCTTATATGTGGGCCAGAGGTGTGCCAATTATGGAAACAAACATACAGTTTTGGGAAAGAAAACAGGCACTGGAAGCCTGATCAGCAGGAACCCAGTGCACATCCTGTCAAAGTTGCATTCAGAGGCAGACAAAAAGTGAGGGGGGGATAACCATGCTAAAAGGAGTACTTTCCTACACCTCTCCTTTGTCTGCCTGTTGTACGGTGATACTATAGTCATTGGCCAGGGCTCTGACTGCCTCAAGTTCATTGTTGGACATGTTGTGAAAGCTTTCAGGTGTGTAGTCCTTTCCTACTTCTTTAAGGACTGCCTGTTCAAAAGTCAGGAGTTCATTAGGTGTCTGACTGGAAGTAGGGGATTGCTTAGTCCTGAATCTGCTTCAATAACTCTGAGGGAATAAGCACCCAGCTCAAAGCAAATGTTGCAGAACCTGCCCTGAGAATCGCAATTTCAAGTACACAAGATTTGGAATGGAAAGCTATGTCAGTGGCCAGAGTTAACAAATTGTATACTGGCTGTTTTGGCGTTGCCTGTCTCAAGTGCCAATGTTGAAATTGCCTTTTCACAAATGTTTGCATGGGAAGGAAAGAGTGAGCACACATGACCAAAGACTCACTGAAGAAGTATTGCATGGGGTACCACAATAAGTTTAATTTGCAAAAATCTGTTTGGACCTTGTATAGGTGAGGTGTGGTGCTGCAGCTATGGCGTCTGACTCTGGAATCTGGGGATCACGGTTCGATCCCCGGCACCGGTGGCAGATTAAGCCAGCACCATGTGACTCTGGGCAAGCTGCTTGCATAATCTTCCCGACGGCCCCCAGCGCCTAGAGACCCTTACGGGTGATTGTGTGCTTTACAAATGTGGATTATTATTATTATTATTATATACACTATACGTACAATGTTTATATACCATGCGCTATCAGTGGAGAGAGCGAACAATAAGAAAAACAAAACATTCCATAAACACCGGAAACACACTTTTTCTGTTGTTTTTAATGGCGCTACAATGTGTAACACTGATAACCACTGTTTTTTAAGATAGTAAAATCAATTGAAAACACTGAAAAAACCCCATCAGACTTTACCAAAAATAGAAACTGAAAACAGGAAAGCCTACTTATGCTCTTTGTGTTCAAGGCATCTGCTTGGTCCTCCCCCTAGGTTAGCGGGGACCCCAAAATCATCAGCTCACTCATTGCCCAATGTTTTCATTGTAAAAGTTCACTTTTGTGAATTGGTTATATGTTTTTAAGCACGTCAAATTGCTTTTTCAAAGCATATGAGGATGTTGTTTATTAAGCTGCTACGCTATGTGATTAAGCACAGTTTTGGTACTGTACCATGCATGCTCCGTTAGCGTAGCGTAGTATTATGCCCAGGGTTAATATAAATTGAGCAATAGAGGGCCCTAGATTGTGTAATCTTCTATAGAAACGCAAACGTGATTGGTCGGCAAAGGCCTACCTTAGCACCACCTTATTCATTACACTTCAGATCTGGGATACCATACATAACATTCGCATTTGGCATGTATGCCTATTCACTTCAACCCTGTTTTTACTCCAGCTTTATTCCCAGGGCCTTTTTGCTCACAGTGAGAAATGGGGATTGTCATGCCTTTAGATATCAGACATGTTTAAAAATTGAACAATTAAATTATTCAAGGAGTGAAAATTGGATTTTCATCTGAAAGAGGGAGAGTAAAGTAGGCCTTGGGTATTACATCCCACGCTTAAATAAGTAGCCCCCAAGGAATTAACTTATATAGAAAAATGGGGGCTTGGAATTAACAGATATTCAGTGGGTACAGATATGAAGAGATTTGCATAGAAATGTTTGTAGCACCTGTTTCTAGATGTTACATGGTATCCTGCAAAATTGCACATGGGTTGCATCCCTAGAAGCCAGATATTTTTGGGTCATGCTGGATAGAAATAAGTGATGCACTAAATGGGCTGTCCTATTCCACTAAACTTTACTGCTGCTCTCAGGGGAGTCTGTATAGAACAACAAACAAGGGCTTTGACTCATCCACAGTAAAGCAGAGTCCAATACTAGAGTAAACAAAAGAGGTGCAAATACTGTGACTGATTTCACAGACAAAGAACAACTCAATTGGGAACCAAACTAACAATGAATTAATTGCTAGCCGGCTGTTGAAACAAATCAAATATATTTATTTTGATATCTTGATATACCTTATTTTTTTGTATAAACAAACAGACATTAGCAAAATACTTTTTATATTTAGTATATATATATAAAAAAGGACAGACAAGAGATGAAGGAAATAAATTACGAAGTAGGACCGACAGTCCGTGCTGTGAACAAAAATCTTTCACACATCAGTCATTCCACATTTACATTCACATTCCTTCCATACCATAATGAACACTGTGCATGTGAAATAAGACAAACAAGGGGGTGAAAGAAGGTCAAACAAGCAGAGTCAGGAACAAATCGGAAAAACCACTTGAAAAATGTTGAACAATACTTAATATCACAACAGTTATATGACAAGCATAGTATGTACAATTCCTTCTGACCAGAAACCTAACAACAAAAGGTACACAAGGTCGACGCGTTTCGAATCGGACCCTTTGTCCGATTCTCATCAGGACCAGAAAATCTGAAAAAAGGAAAAGATTTCCTTTAGTAAATTGCGCTTAATATAAGGAGTGTGAATAGCGACCATCAAAGCCAAACAAAGCCTCCTACCTGTGTGTGTTTTCAGCGTTAAGTCACGGACAAGTTGCTGTGGACAGAGAGTTAGCCCATAGTTAGTAATTACAACGAGCCTGCAGTCGTCTAATGAGGTGAAAACTGAGGGGCATACGGTCACAAGAAAGTACCTGCATTAAGTGTTGGGTGCTTAGTCCAAATAAAGCTGCGTTGAGTGGGGGTCGTCAGGGAGCCATCACAAAAGGGCGCTTGCTGAGTGAAGGCTGTGAAAGTGAAAACACAGGCACCATAAGTTGTTTACAGTGAGGGCAAGGTCTCACTGAACGAATGTTCAAAGATCATGATGTGGCGCTAAAATACCTGTGAAGTATGAGGAGTAGGTCGAAAACCGCTTCGGGTCAATTTAATTCGGGCGGCAGATCAGCAAATTACAGCCGCTGGCTGAAACAGAAACCGGAGGAGCGCGTTAGGTTCTTGGGCTCGGAAAATGGGAACAAACGTGGAACGGTGCGGCGTGGCAGTGTTACCTTTAGTAAACTCCTCTCGTAGTGTGGACCGGGGCGTCTCTCAGTCTTCATGCACGCCGGTCTTCATGATCTGTGTACGGGCAGGAACAGTAAATGAAGACGCGCAAAACGCGAGGTTTCAAAATCGGTCACATGGTCTAAAGGAGAATTATGGGAGTTGTAGTTTCAGTTTGAAAAAACGGGGAAGGCAAATGACCGCGGATTTGTTTTAGAGGGCTCGAGAAACTTCAGAGAGTTCATTTAACCCATTTAGGACAGTATTAAACTTTAAAATGAGGGTAGCTTCCCGTTGGCAACGTTTTTCCTCAATGTCGCCGCCCCGTATGTCCAGTTCCAGTTTTGACAATACAGTCCATTTAATATCCTGTTCCGTGTGTCCAGCGGCAGTCTGGGGAGTCTGGGCACCTGACTTATGATACCAAACAAAAGCGGATACAATTTAGCTTTTTGCTAAATGTGCTGTGCACGTGCACGTGCTGAGCCAGAACTATGGAGTCATTAGCATGGCGGGCGGATCGCCACCGCCCTACTGGCGGTGGCGATCCGCCCGCCAAAACACCCAGCCAGACGGCCTGTCACCCCCACCACATTAGTATGGCGGATGTACCGCTGCAGACAGAAAGGATGCTGTAGGCAATCAGCACGATTGCCTACCGAGCAGAAAAAGCACACAATATGGTGGAAGTGCCTTGTAGGCACAGCCATCCATATTATGATGTTGGCGGTTTCATGCCTTTCCATGGCGGAGACTCTGCCATGGAAAGGCATGCAGGAATCGCTTTGGGGGGGCCTATTGTGGGCCCAGGAGGGGATTGGGGGGAGGGGGGCTGTACTTTGGGGGGTACCCATACATTGGCATACACATGGTGGCAGGCACCACGCAGTGCCTGTCACGTTGTGCATGCCAATGCACAGCATGCATTTACAACATTGTAGCGGGTGCAGTGCACAGCACCGCCCAGCACAATGTTGTATATGTGGGATGCAACCACCACGGTGGCGGACGCATCCTAATTGGCGGTGCGGGCCGCCGCACCACTGGCGGCCGGTCCCAGCACCGTTAGGGTGGTGGGCAGACTGAAGTCCGCCCGCCATCCTAATGGAACCTTATGGTTATATCTGTGGGTCGGTTTTTTAAGTGTTCAGAATGTCTAGGCGCTCAACTTCTAACGGTAAAGACGTAAGTTCTTGCTGTATCAAAGTAGGTGCTTCTTGGTCAGAGGAAAACCTTAACCTCTGTGAAGAGAAGTGGTGAAACCACCCCTCTTATGTTGATTTGGCAGAAAACCAGAGCACACTATATTATTTTAAAATTATATTCCTCCTTGAGTACTTTATTGATTCCGGATAGATCACACCCAAAGTAGAATTTTCAAAAGAATTTTATTTGTGAACAGTGTCCTCTTTTCAGGATTCACTATATTGATCACTTAAGCCTACACGTGTTTCATCACAGCATGTGGCTGTGACTCATCAGGGCTAAATAAAAAGTAAAAGGAAAATGAAAACATAAACTAATAATGTCAATGACACGTTGAAATGTGCAACTAGAGGGACACCAGTGAGTGGAAACCAACACAGAAGGGTGGGAAAGGAAAAATGAGGTAAAGTGACTTTTGCATGTATCAAACGAGCGACAATTTTGGACAGGTTATAGGTCTTAATACTGATGTGTAATAGTCAAGTGTCGTGACATACGGCGCATAAGTTATTATCTCCGATAAGCGGTTGTGCTGTGAGGTGAGGTTATATCATACTGTTCGTATTTGTAGATAAAATCCTAAATAGGCACTACTATATGATCACATAAATCAATTATCTAAGTTATTTGAAAAAAGCTGCTCATTGGTTTCTAATAAAGCCTTCATTTCTGGGCAACACATCCTTTTGTTATTGTAGTTACAGGTTCTGCGTACCTCACATCTCTTTGTTACAGTATAATTATCAGTCACCATTCCATATCTAGTTAGCGGTACTACATCTTAATACATGATTTACGTTTCATTCGCCGACACCATTAATGTACATAATACACACTTATGTTCGTGCCAATTTCTAACTCATGTTGATATTTACCAAAGTTTGGCAGATTATTGTCATAAAATTTATTATTTTCTTCTAATGTTTACATCAATTGTGACTATTTGTTTGTATTTTTTGACCATAATATTCCAAAGAGTCTCAATATTAACCTTTCTCTAATTTTTTACAAAAACATTGCATTCCAAAGTCATAACCTCTGAGTACTGCTAGAAATATTCACTTTTAGTGCTCATTATAGTTAACGCCGTGTTGTTTCAGTACCGAAAAGTAGGGTTCAAACCTATCCTTCCAATTTGGTCAATGCAAAGGTGAGGAAAATTAATTAAAACAACTGTGAACGGGTTCCTTATAGTTATGTGTTTACCTGATCAAATAGATCGTGACTCGTGGTCTGTGAAGGAAAACGGAAGGGGTAGTTGTTATAGTTCCAAAAATTATAAGCCAAAGGAAAATAATAAATAAGGCAGATAACGGTGAAAATGCATAAATTGCCACATAGTTTCAAGGAACTCACCGGGGAGCCGGTGATAATTCCAACCCGGTCCTAGTCGGGTGGTTTAAATGGCACAGAAGATTAATACGTATGCCATCGGAAGAAATATTCCGTAGGGAAATGTTCTTAATTCACAATCAGGCTGAAAACAGAACAGAAAAGGGCGGGAAATGAGAATCAGAAACCGAATTTGTAAGTTGGATATCTTAACTGGTTAAATCGTCAGCGGCAAAAACCCGCCGAGAACTCTTACCCGTGTGCAGCCCGGGTGCAGCTTGTAGAGCTTCTGTCTCCGAATGCGGGAACAGTAGTAACCTTTCCCCCGCCACTTATGTAAGGTGCGTGAGCCGCGAGAGACTAGACCGCTCAAAAGTCACAGTGAAAATTTAAAGAAAAGGGAAGAGTTACTCATGATTGGGTCCCGACCAAGGTAGTTGTGTCTCGGACGAGGAAATTAACACCAAAAAGTGTAAACGGGGAAGTATTGTTGTAAGGTCAAGATAATTATTATCAGCCTGATATTTGTTGATGAAAAGGGAAATTATGTACCGATTAAGGAAAGCGAAAGCGTGTTTTCGGAAATCATCAGTTTACAACCAATTAGACTGGACTGCTCCGTTTTTTTATGAGACAACATTTTTAAAAGCTAGTTCACAGTTGCTGGTGATTATAGGTAGAAGGGTGGTGATTAAAAAACACGAAATCAAAGACCAAGTAGTCGGTCTAGTCTTGTGTTCGATTTTTTTGGGTATTTGTATTAAGGATGGACAAAATTAGGCATTAATTATGAAACAGGACTCCCTTTAAAATTGGGAGGAGAAAGATCCCGAAGACCAACAATCCATAGAGTCATCAATTAAATTCACCTGATTTACTCGTGAAGGTCAGATAGTCATTCTCACGTATGGACATGTCATTTGATCAACCCTATTCCGGTTAATATATACATTTTTTTGTATATATATACTTCGAAGTGTCGTAGCATTTCAGTATAGGTATTTTACATGATTCATACCGACATTATTTTACATACATTTTTTTAATGAGACATAACGAAATGTAAGCGTCTTTCCGGACGTTGGACCCAAATTGTATGAAAATAAATTTTCGCAACTGAGACCAATCTAGGTATCTGACCCCAAGAAGAAATGCAGTTCATCATCAGTGTTCTGGCCATTTCTGGTAGTGTCTAGACGCATAATCCAAAGCGCTTCTTGTCTTCTCAGTCGAAGTTCCCTATTTCCACCTCTTACTGCAGTTTGTATCACATCGATGCCATAGAAGGAAAAGGATTTAATGCTGCCTTGTGAGGGACACGAGGCCATATGTATGGCCATGGGGTATCTGGGATCCCTGGTGGCATATGCTCTTGCATGTTCTCTGATCCGCTCTTTGAGTGCCCTGATTGTACTTCCCACATATCTACTTTTACATGCACATTCGATAATGTACACTGTAAATTTTGTGTCACAATTAATGTTTGTGTTGATTGTGTATTTCTTAGACTTGTGGTCCAAAAAAGTCTTGGTTCCATGTTTAGCCCATCTGCACATTGAGCACATTCCACACTTAAAGAAACCTTTTGATTTCTGGGTCAACCAATCGCATGCTTTTATGTCTCTAGGAACAGTAGGGCTAAGTCTGTTCTTCAAATTCCTTCCTCTACGAAAGGTTATTTGGGGATAATTTCCTATTGCGGATTTTAACGATTTATCTGCACTAAGGATCCTCCAATGTTTTTGGAAACTCTTTCGTATCACAGGACTTAGTTCATTGTAGTCTGTTATAAGTCTCACAGGTTGTTGATTTTTTTCTGCAGTACGACTTTTCGGTGTTAGGGTAGACTCCCTGCTTGTTTTATTAATTTTCTTGTTTGCCTTAGAAATGACCTGAGGTTTGTAACCTCTTTTGGAAAATCTAAATTGCATGTCTTTTATGCAGGTATCAAATTCTTGCTCTTCGCTGCAGTTCCTCCTAGCTCGCACAAATTCCCCATAAGGGATGCCATTGATCTGATGAACAGGGTGACAACTGCTGCTGTGTAGAATAGAATTGCAAGCTGTTTCCTTGCGGTAAAGCCTGCTGTGTAAAGTCCCATTCTTGATATATATCTCTAGGTCCAGAAAAGAGACACTGGATGTGCTGATGTGCGTGGTGAATCGCATATTCATTTCATTGTCATTCAGATAAGTGCAAAATTCAACCAGCGTTGTTTCTGTCCCTGACCATATTAATAGGCAATCATCTATATAACGACCCCAGTAGAGTATAGAGTCGATCCATTTACTGCCCCTGATGCTCCAAATCATATCTGTTTCCAGGGCTCCCATGTAGATGTTAGCAAAAGAAGGGGAAAACCTTGAGCCCATGGCTACCCCCCTCGTTTGTCTGTACCATTTTTTGTCAAATACAAAGTAATTGTTGTTCAGGATAATATCCATCATTGAAACCAGCATTTTGGTATGTTCCAGTAAGGTGATAGGTCTTGTATTCAATACTCTGGTTACGGCAGCTAGTCCTAAGTCCGGTTCGATGGAGGTATATAAAGATACAACATCCAGTGTTGCCATTATTAATCCAGGTTGCCATGTGATATCCGCTAGGATACCCAGGATGTGCTTTGAATCCTGTATGTAAGATGGCATATTTTTCACCAATGGATTTAGAAATTTATCAACATATTGGGAAAGTCTCTCTGTCGGACCCCCAATCCCAGACACAATAGGTCTCCCTGGTGGGAATACAGCCGGTTTATGGATTTTCGGGAGAGTATATAGCCAAGGATAAGATGGCCGTGTTACTTTTAGGTACAGATATTCAGCATCGTTTATTAAGCCAGCATCCTTCCAGTCTCTTAGTTGATTGTTGATCAGGAATGTAACGGGACCCATGGGATTACCGGATATTGTTTCATAGCAGGAATTGTCTGAAAGTTGGGAAAGAATTTCCGCGTTGTAGTCTTTTTTATTCATTACCACTACATTACCCCCCTTGTCAGCTTCTCGAATTACAATCTCCTGGTTGTTACTCAAAGATCTTAGAGCTATTCTTTCTTCCTTGCTTAAATTGTCGCATTTCAAATGTCTTTGGTTAGAGATTTTAATCTCATGTTTGTTGATGTCCTCCAATACTAATTTATAGAATGTGTCCACAGTGTTGCCGCTAGGCAGCGTAGGAGTCCATGTTGATTTGTTCTTTAACCCACTGTCTATGGTGTTGTCCGTATTCAGTTCAAGCTCAGTTAGTAGATCATAAAAAGAGTTGGGAGGATCATCAAAGTCCGTGATTGATAAGAGCAAATGTGAAGCCAGGACCTCCTGGATGCTGACAGGATTAGTGGTAACTTCAGTTGAATCATCAATGCCAGTGGTGTTGTCTGGTAATGTAGTCCAAAAATGTTTTTTTAGCTTCAGTCCTCTGATAAATTTAAATAGATCAATTTTCATCCTACATGGATCCCCATGCTCAGTAGGATTGAAACTTAGGCCTTTACTTAGCAGTCAAACCATATGTTTGTCCAGCTCTATAGATGAAAGGTTAATTACCTGTACATCCTGATCCTGCAAGTTAATCACTTCTTGTTGCCGGATCTCAATCTCTCTCGGTAGTCGTCTTTGTCCTCCTCTCTGACCTCTGCGGGTTTTACGTTGGTTTGATTTCCTCTTGTGCGATTCGTTATTTTCATTGTCCGCACCTCTCGAGAAAAAGTAGTATTGCTAGCTCCTGAGGTGGTAGGTGTAGCTCTTGAGTCCTGATTATTAGTTACATTATCTTCTGTTTCACTCTCTGTTCCAGGAGCACTACTCAAAGAGGTGTTGCTTGAGGAGATATTTGAGGCACCAGATTTAGCAGTTGGTTGATTACCAGTTGGTTTCTGGAATTGCTGATCATACTTTTTAGCAAAGGTGAATACTCTACCTTCACGGTAATCTGCCTCATCTCTGCGTATTTGTCTTGCTTTGCGGTCCTTGATATCATTTTGGTGCTTGGTCAGGATGTCTTCAAGAATCTTGTAGTTTTTTTCAGTGGCATCCTTCAGATTGAGGGCTTCTATTTCTTTCTCTAGTTCCAAGATTTCTGCCTGCAATTTTGTCACTTTTCTGTCCGCATTTTCTATTAGAATTCTCATCAGATTAGTGGAATTTAAAGTCACTGATTCCTCCCATTTGTTTAGGAGGTCATCATCAAGATCATCAAAGGTGGGAAAGGTCTGTGAGCGAAGACCTCTAGGTATTCTTTGTACTCTTAAATATTGTTTGAGTGTTGCGCCATCCCACCAACGTGAGTTTTCAGTTTTCTTCAATCTCTCTAGTTTGAGAAATTTTTGTTTTAGACTGGTTCCTTGTTGTTGATTTCCACTTGTAGAGGTAGTAGCTGAATGTGTACCTTTAGAAAGGTTTTCAAACATTTCTGAGGCGATCTTATCCCTATCCATTCTTTTAGCTGGTCAGTTAGTTGATCGATGACCGTAGTGGCTGCCTTTCTGAGTCAAGATTTTGGTTATATCTGTGGGTCGGTTTTTTAAGTGTTCAGAATGTCTAGGTGCTCAACTTCTAACGGTAAAGACGTAAGTTCTTGCTGTATCAAAGTAGGTGCTTCTTGGTCAGAGGAAAACCTTAACCTCTGTGAAGAGAAGTGGTGAAACCACCCCTCTTATGTTGATTTGGCAGAAAACCAGAGCACACTATATTATTTTAAAATTATATTCCTCCTTGAGTACTTTATTGATTCCGGATAGATCACACCCAAAGTAGAATTTTCAAAAGAATTTTATTTGTGAACAGTGTCCTCTTTTCAGGATTCACTATATTGATCACTTAAGCCTACACGTGTTTCATCACAGCATGTGGCTGTGACTCATCAGGGCTAAATAAAAAGTAAAAGGAAAATGAAAACATAAACTAATAATGTCAATGACACGTTGAAATGTGCAACTAGAGGGACACCAGTGAGTGGAAACCAACACAGAAGGGTGGGAAAGGAAAAATGAGGTAAAGTGACTTTTGCATGTATCAAACGAGCGACAATTTTGGACAGGTTATAGGTCTTAATACTGATGTGTAATAGTCAAGTGTCGTGACATACGGCGCATAAGTTATTATCTCCGATAAGCGGTTGTGCTGTGAGGTGAGGTTATATCATACTGTTCGTATTTGTAGATAAAATCCTAAATAGGCACTACTATATGATCACATAAATCAATTATCTAAGTTATTTGAAAAAAGCTGCTCATTGGTTTCTAATAAAGCCTTCATTTCTGGGCAACACATCCTTTTGTTATTGTAGTTACAGGTTCTGCGTACCTCACATCTCTTTGTTAAAGTATAATTATCAGTCACCATTCCATATCTAGTTAGCGGTACTACATCTTAATACATGATTTACGTTTCATTCGCCGACACCATTAATGTACATAATACACACTTATGTTCGTGCCAATTTCTAACTCATGTTGATATTTACCAAAGTTTGGCAGATTATTGTCATAAAATTTATTATTTTCTTCTAATGTTTACATCAATTGTGACTATTTGTTTGTATTTTTTGACCATAATATTCCAAAGAGTCTCAATATTAACCTTTCTCTAATTTTTTACAAAAACATTGCATTCCAAAGTCATAACCTCTGAGTACTGCTAGAAATATTCACTTTTAGTGCTCATTATAGTTAACGCCGTGTTGTTTCAGTACCGAAAAGTAGGGTTCAAACCTATCCTTCCAATTTGGTCAATGCAAAGGTGAGGAAAATTAATTAAAACAACTGTGAACGGGTTCCTTATAGTTATGTGTTTACCTGATCAAATAGATCGTGACTCGTGGTCTGTGAAGGAAAACGGAAGGGGTAGTTGTTATAGTTCCAAAAATTATAAGCCAAAGGAAAATAATAAATAAGGCAGATAACGGTGAAAATGCATAAATTGCCACATAGTTTCAAGGAACTCACCGGGGAGCCGGTGATAATTCCAACCCGGTCCTAGTCGGGTGGTTTAAATGGCACAGAAGATTAATACGTATGCCATCGGAAGAAATATTCCGTAGGGAAATGTTCTTAATTCACAATCAGGCTGAAAACAGAACAGAAAAGGGCGGGAAATGAGAATCAGAAACCGAATTTGTAAGTTGGATATCTTAACTGGTTAAATCGTCAGCGGCAAAAACCCGCCGAGAACTCTTACCCGTGTGCAGCCCGGGTGCAGCTTGTAGAGCTTCTGTCTCCGAATGCGGGAACAGTAGTAACCTTTCTCCCGCCACTTATGTAAGGTGCGTGAGCCGCGAGAGACTAGACCGCTCAAAAGTCACAGTGAAAATTTAAAGAAAAGGGAAGAGTTACTCATGATTGGGTCCCGACCAAGGTAGTGGTGTCTCGGACGAGGAAATTAACACCAAAAAGTGTAAACGGGGAAGTATTGTTGTAAGGTCAAGATAATTATTATCAGCCTGATATTTGTTGATGAAAAGGGAAATTATGTACCGATTAAGGAAAGCGAAAGCGTGTTTTCGGCAATCATCAGTTTACAACCAATTAGACTGGACTGCTCCGTTTTTTTATGAGACAACATTTTTAAAAGCTAGTTCACAGTTGCTGGTGATTATAGGTAGAAGGGTGGTGATTAAAAAACACGAAATCAAAGACCAAGTAGTCGGTCTAGTCTTGTGTTCGATTTTTTTGGGTATTTGTATTAAGGATGGACAAAATTAGGCATTAATTATGAAACAGGACTCCCTTTAAAATTGGGAGGAGAAAGATCCCGAAGACCAACAATCCATAGAGTCATCAATTAAATTCACCTGATTTACTCGTGAAGGTCAGATAGTCATTCTCACGTATGGACATGTCATTTGATCAACCCTATTCCGGTTAATATATACATTTTTTTGTATATATATACTTCGAAGTGTCGTAGCATTTCAGTATAGGTATTTTACATGATTCATACCGACATTATTTTACATACATTTTTTTAATGAGACATAACGAAATGTAAGCGTCTTTCCGGACGTTGGACCCAAATTGTATGAAAATAAATTTTCGCAACTGAGACCAATCTAGGTATCTGACCCCAAGAAGAAATGCAGTTCATCATCAGTGTTCTGGCCATTTCTGGTAGTGTCTAGACGCATAATCCAAAGCGCTTCTTGTCTTCTCAGTCGAAGTTCCCTATTTCCACCTCTTACTGCAGTTTGTATCACATCGATGCCATAGAAGGAAAAGGATTTAATGCTGCCTTGTGAGGGACACGAGGCCATATGTATGGCCATGGGGTATCTGGGATCCCTGGTGGCATATGCTCTTGCATGTTCTCTGATCCGCTCTTTGAGTGCCCTGATTGTACTTCCCACATATCTACTTTTACATGCACATTCGATAATGTACACTGTAAATTTTGTGTCACAATTAATGTTTGTGTTGATTGTGTATTTCTTAGACTTGTGGTCCAAAAAAGTCTTGGTTCCATGTTTAGCCCATCTGCACATTGAGCACATTCCACACTTAAAGAAACCTTTTGATTTCTGGGTCAACCAATCGCATGCTTTTATGTCTCTAGGAACAGTAGGGCTAAGTCTGTTCTTCAAATTCCTTCCTCTACGAAAGGTTATTTGGGGATAATTTCCTATTGCGGATTTTAACGATTTATCTGCACTAAGGATCCTCCAATGTTTTTGGAAACTCTTTCGTATCACAGGACTTAGTTCATTGTAGTCTGTTATAAGTCTCACAGGTTGTTGATTTTTTTCTGCAGTACGACTTTTCGGTGTTAGGGTAGACTCCCTGCTTGTTTTATTAATTTTCTTGTTTGCCTTAGAAATGACCTGAGGTTTGTAACCTCTTTTGGAAAATCTAAATTGCATGTCTTTTATGCAGGTATCAAATTCTTGCTCTTCGCTGCAGTTCCTCCTAGCTCGCACAAATTCCCCATAAGGGATGCCATTGATCTGATGAACAGGGTGACAACTGCTGCTGTGTAGAATAGAATTGCAAGCTGTTTCCTTGCGGTAAAGCCTGCTGTGTAAAGTCCCATTCTTGATATATATCTCTAGGTCCAGAAAAGAGACACTGGATGTGCTGATGTGCGTGGTGAATCGCATATTCATTTCATTGTCATTCAGATAAGTGCAAAATTCAACCAGCGTTGTTTCTGTCCCTGACCATATTAATAGGCAATCATCTATATAACGACCCCAGTAGAGTATAGAGTCGATCCATTTACTGCCCCTGATGCTCCAAATCATATCTGTTTCCAGGGCTCCCATGTAGATGTTAGCAAAAGAAGGGGAAAACCTTGAGCCCATGGCTACCCCCCTCGTTTGTCTGTACCATTTTTTGTCAAATACAAAGTAATTGTTGTTCAGGATAATATCCATCATTGAAACCAGCATTTTGGTATGTTCCAGTAAGGTGATAGGTCTTGTATTCAATACTCTGGTTACGGCAGCTAGTCCTAAGTCCGGTTCGATGGAGGTATATAAAGATACAACATCCAGTGTTGCCATTATTAATCCAGGTTGCCATGTGATATCCGCTAGGATACCCAGGATGTGCTTTGAATCCTGTATGTAAGATGGCATATTTTTCACCAATGGATTTAGAAATTTATCAACATATTGGGAAAGTCTCTCTGTCGGACCCCCAATCCCAGACACAATAGGTCTCCCTGGTGGGAATACAGCCGGTTTATGGATTTTCGGGAGAGTATATAGCCAAGGATAAGATGGCCGTGTTACTTTTAGGTACAGATATTCAGCATCGTTTATTAAGCCAGCATCCTTCCAGTCTCTTAGTTGATTGTTGATCAGGAATGTAACGGGACCCATGGGATTACCGGATATTGTTTCATAGCAGGAATTGTCTGAAAGTTGGGAAAGAATTTCCGCGTTGTAGTCTTTTTTATTCATTACCACTACATTACCCCCCTTGTCAGCTTCTCGAATTACAATCTCCTGGTTGTTACTCAAAGATCTTAGAGCTATTCTTTCTTCCTTGCTTAAATTGTCGCATTTCAAATGTCTTTGGTTAGAGATTTTAATCTCATGTTTGTTGATGTCCTCCAATACTAATTTATAGAATGTGTCCACAGTGTTGCCGCTAGGCAGCGTAGGAGTCCATGTTGATTTGTTCTTTAACCCACTGTCTATGGTGTTGTCCGTATTCAGTTCAAGCTCAGTTAGTAGCTTTGCAGCACTAACGGCGTGTTCAATACCAGCATCGCCTGCAAAAATACACCTCCTAACTTGGTTACATCATCTACAGGATTCTTAAGAAACTCAACTACCTAGTTGATATGCAAAGAGAAAAGGGTATGGGTCGAATTTCAACTCTGTTTCACTATTTTCTTTACAGGGAAGATCTCTGTGAATTTTCCTCTCAGTCCACCATGCAGATACATCAGGACCCTTAACAATGCCTGTGCAACGTTTACATGCTTCCCAAAGAAGCTGGGTGGGGGGCATTAACAAAATCAGACCTTAAGTCCATATGCTTTTATGAGTGCATATATTTTATTGTACAACCCCACCTAGAAAGCAACAGAGCATTGTATATTATTTGTGGAGAATGGGCGAAACAAACTACAAGAGTGCATACATTAAACAGGGGATTACACACAGAATTCACACATTACATGTCACACTTTTAGGCACAGAGAAAGAAAGTGATTTGCCCAGAATCATAGGATGGTGAGTCAAGCATTAGGGCTGGGAATCAAAACTGGGTTTCCATGTTCCAAAGTATCCGCAGCTCTAGCTGCTTGGTTATATCACTGCCCTAGCGACATGCTTCTCCCATAAGTCATGCAAAACTTGAACAAATGGTGGATTGTGCTAATCTTTTTTCTTAAAACTAGCCTGGCAGTGTGAGAAGATGCTGCTTTCGGGAGTCCATGTTTCTAACCTAGAGATAGCATGGCAACAATTTCCTGTGTACAATCAATATCACTAATTGGGTGGTATTTATTTATCCCTACTTTACCCTTATTGTTGTAAAACCTTGGCTTCCAGCTAAGTTTCATTTTGGTGTTCACTAGTGTGTAAGTGTATTGTCCACAGACCACTCATTTGACTTCAGTCCTAGGGTTTTGTCAGGTCCCAGTGCCTGCCCCATTTTTGCAACTTTATGGCCCTCACAATCTCTCCTGGTGTAAAATACCTCCTCTTGTTTACATTCAATGAATGAATGATACATTTATAAAGCGAAGGCGCGCTAAAACTGGAAAGGGGCGACCATTCGGTCCCCCCGAACGTATGGTGGAGTACCTCGATCCCCCCGGGAGGCCATCTTGGGCGGGAGGCGAGTCTCGGCTGGTATGCCCGAAGCGGCGTAGCCGGGGCGCGCCTTTTTCCCGCCCTGGAGTGGGTTGTCCTAGACACTGACGCGGCCGGCCACACCCAGGGAGGCAGGCGGAGGCGGGTTTACGCCCGCCCGAAGACGGATAAAAGGAGCAACAAGCCAAGAAAGCATCCTCTTGTTCCTGTGCTCTGAAGCTGCACCTCCTCGCTGTACGTGAGCTCGAGACGGAACGAAGAGCCAATTTTGAGCGTTGTAATTTTTGTCTTTGTTTTACAGATATCTTCGTTCGAGAATGCCGGGCAAGAAGGTCGGAAAGCGGGTCGGGACCGATCAGATGCTCCGCATGCTCATAAAGGAAGTAGCCGATTTGAAGAAGCAGATGGCGGTAAAGAATGGGGAGGGAGGACCGAAGCGAATCGTCGGACCAGCATTGCCGGGAGTAGTCCCTAGCGGGAGAGGCAAGAGGTCCAGGAGGGGGGCACCTGGGGGGGAGGCCCCGGTTCTTGATACACCGATAGAGGAGCCTACCCCGGTTCCGAAGGAGGGGCATCCAATCCCCGTGGTAGTCACCCCCGTGAACGGAGAGGATATGCCTCCCGAGTTGGCGGCACAACTGGCAGCGTGGTTGGGAAAAGATAGTGAGGGCACCACGGCTGACGACGCCAGGGCAGTAATGAGACAACTGCGGGAATCTAGAGAGGCTGCGAAGGCACCATCTTCTGTTCCCCCACAGGTTCCGGTGGCTGAGATTGCAGCAGGCGCGAGTTCGGCAGCAAGTACAGCACCTAGTTCAGGTAAGCGGCTACTGCCGATTGCGGGGGAGGGGTCTGTACCCTCACAAAGGGAGAAAGTGGCCCAGCATGTTCCACTTGAAATTAAGGAAAAGATTTGGGCCGATAAGTATGTGAACATGTTTTCTTTGCTTACTGACCATTACGAGATGGAGCATGTGAAGGGCCAAAAAGAGCTTATGCATCCGAGTGTTTGGCGCGCAAAAATGGCCGCCTTTAAGGTCGACGAAAACATAGGTACTTGGGGCAGAGCGTTTGGCATTTTTACCTCCATTATGGGTGAGCGAAGGCCTGAATTGTTGACGGAGTTGCCTATTTACCAGACACGTATAATGGAGTATTCTCTAGCATACGAGGGCAATCAGTGGTTTTGTTATGACAATCTTTTTTGGAAGGCTAAGGAGCACGACCCAGCTCTAACATGGGATTGTTATGACTCCATTTCTTGGCAAAAAATGGAGAATTCAGGCATGTTAAAAGTACCATTGTCGGGGAGTAACGGGGGTGAGTCTTCCCGACAATCCTCTGAGACACCCTTTCGGACGGGTGCAGGTAACGAGCACCACTCGAAGTCGAGTGGCAACGCAGGTAAAAGGGGGATTTGTTGGAATTTTAACAGGGGAAAATGTACGAGGCCCCAAGGGTCATGCAAGTTTAGACATGAATGTGGGGGGTGTGGACAGTCCTCCCATCCTGAGACCATGTGCAGAGCCAAAACGGGTGATAACGGTGGTAGGGGAAGCGCCAAACAGGTCTGAAATAGTCCGAGGGGCGCCTTTACCTACCCCGATTGATACCATGGCAATGATTCCTTGGCTCAACGAATACCCGGACCATGTCTCCGCTGGGGTGTTGCGAGACGGTTTTTCATATGGTTTCCGCATTCCAGTGGGGGATTTTCGGGGTGAAGCAAGTTGTAAGAACCAACTGTCGGTCCTGCAGCATACGGCAGTGGTACGGGTAAAGATTGGGAAAGAGGTGACTCGAGGGCGGGTTGCCGGTCCATTCGATTTTCCACCAGTTGCTAACTTTGTTTGTTCCCCATTAGGGGTGGTCCCCAAGAAGGACCCGGGTGAGTTTAGGCTAATACATAACTTGTCAGCCCCACGAGGTCTTTCCGTGAATGATGCGATAGACCCGGAAGTGTGTTCGGTGCGGTACGCATCTTTCGATGAGGCCGTCGCCATGTTGAATCGCCTGGGGCCCGGGGCGCTGATGGCAAAATCAGACATCGAGTCAGCGTTCCGGTTGCTCCCGGTACACCCAGACGATCAGCGTCTTCTTGGTTTCATGTTTCAGGGTCGCTATTATATGGATAGATGTATGCCAATGGGATGCTCTATATCTTGTGCTTACTTTGAAAAGTTCAGTTGTTTTCTACAATGGGTATTCACAAGAAAGACGGGTTTTCAGCATGTTATGCATTATCTCGATGACTTTCTGTTCCTGGGGGCAGCCGGGGACCCAGAATGTGGACAGGCTTTAAACAAATTTTGTGCCTTAATGAATCATTTTGGTGTGCCATTTGCACCAGGTAAGACTGTTGGTCCCTCGACTTCACTCGAGTTTCTGGGTATCGAGCTCGACTCGGAGGAAGGTTGTTTTCGGTTACCCAAAGAAAAAGTGTTAAAATTCAGGGCATCCCTTGAAACATGTATTCGAGTGTCTAAGGTAAACCTGCATCAATTGCAACAAACGGTGGGCCAGTTGAATTTTGCCCTCAGAGTAATGCCAATGGCCCGCCCCTTTTCCCGCTCGATTGCACAAGCCATGGTCGGCCTGAAGGAGGGACACCACCGCACGAGGCTCTCGGCAGAGATTCGCCAGGACATGCGCATTTGGCTGGCATTCTTGGCGGATTTCAATGGTCGAATTGTCTGGAACAAACCGGCGGTGTCCTCCGAGGAGCTGGGGCTGTGGACAGACTCGGATGGGAGTATAGGTTTTGGCGCCATATTCGGTACGCAATGGTCGGCTCAAAAATGGCCGTCATGGTGGCACGAGTGCGGGCTGACGAGTAACATTGCTTTTCTCGAACTCTTCCCTATTTTAGTGGCCCTGAAAACATGGCCTGAGGGGTTCCGGGATCACTCTGTGGTGTTCTGGTCTGATAACATGACCATGGTTGAGTGTATCAATAGTCAGGCAGCACGTTGCAAATGGATTCTGAGACTGCTCAAGGAAATTGTGTTATTGTGTATGCAGTTGAATGTGCTCTTTAGGGCGCGACATGTCCCGGGGGTGTTGAATCAAGCGGCTGATGCACTTTCTCGTTTCCGTATGCAGGCCTTCTGGGGTTTTCTGCCCACAGCGGACCGGGTGGCGGCACCCTTTCCCGAAGCTCTCTGGTCTCTCGGTGCCCCGAACTACAAAACCTCGTGGGAGAGAGTTTAGCACCCAGGACAAGGAAGGCATATGAAGGGGCGTTTCGTTCCTATTGGTCCTTTTTGGGTTCTGCTAGGGGGGAGCTTTGGGGCCAGGAAGAGCTTGTCGTAAAATTTTTGCTGTCTCTACATCGGGCAGGCAAATCAGTAGCTACGGCCCAGAGGCATCGGGCCGCCATTTCCTTTATGGCAAGGGCTCATGGGATCCGGGACCCGACAACGTCTTTCGTGGTGCAGAAAGCGCTACGTGGGTGGCAACGCCTGGAGGGTCGCAGAGTAGATCGGAGACACCCGATAGGCCTGGATAGGTTGGCCCTGTTATTTTCTGTACTCCCTGCGACATGTTCATCCCAGTATGAAACTGTGTTATTCCGAGCCGCTTTTGCGCTAGCATTCCATGGGGCTATGCGGGTAAGCGAACTGGTGGCGAAGAACAAGCAGGATGCGGTGGGGGGACTGTGCCGAGAGCACATTCAGGTTAAGGGGGAGACGATGACTGTCTCGTTTGTCAGGTCCAAGACTGATCAGGGTGCGATTGGTGACTGCATAATCATACATAGGATTCCCGGGTCTCCCATGTGCCCTGTCGTTTGCGTAGAGGAATATTTGGCGCAGAGGGTGGCATCATGGGGGGGGACCTTGTTGAGACACGCTGACGCCACCCCACTGACGAGGTTTCAGTTCCAGCGGGTGCTTGCGATGTCAATTTCGGCCGCGGGCTTGAACCCCGGCGAGTTCGGGACCCATTCCTTTCGGATAGGGGCTGCTACTGAGGCTACAGCCAGGGGTCTGAGTGTGGAAAAAGTGAAACGTTTGGGGCGTTGGTCCTCGAATTGTTACAAAAAGTATGTGCGGTTGCACATGTTGTGAAGCTGTAATGATGTACTCACGCTTCTTGTTTTTGTTTGGTTTACAGTTTCGCAAGCTCACGAGGCGGGGCGGACTGTGCAGTCGACCCGACACCTGGGAACCAGCGGTCAGACATCACCGGCTGCGGAAAAAGTGGTGTGGGTCGTGGGCCACTCATACGTGAGGCGTGCCGCGGATGTATTCAAAGCAGGTGACATGATTCACATGGCTGGGGAATACGGGTACAGGGTGACCTTCTACGGAAGGGGCGGGCTCTGTATTGACCAGTTTCAATCCTTTTTCGAGGATTTGTTAGGGCGGACAAGGTCACCGCCGTCTATAATCATAGTCCATCTTGGGGGCAACGATTTGGTGGCCACTGGTAGACGACTTCTTCTCGAGGCAGTGCTCTCCACTGTAAGTTGGTTGGCGAGAAGAGTTCCAGGGTGCACAATTGCATGGTCCCATATGATTCCACGGAAAGTGTGGCGGGGGGCGAATTCGGTTTCTGCTCTGAATCACTCAGTGAAGAAAGTAAATAACAAATTGGGTAGATTGTTTCGTTCAAGTACACTGCATTCTATTCCACATGGTTGTATTAAGGGGGACAGTATGTACCTGGGTGATGGGGTCCATTTGTCCCGGGTGGGGAATGAGTTACTCATAGGAGACCTCATAGCTTGGCTAAAGAGTTTAAAACATGACCTTTAGGCAGGAGTTGTTGTGGGGGGTCCGGATAGCCGGTCAACTATCCGGCCTGTGGCGGTAAGGTCATGATCGGTGAGCAGTAATTGGAAGATCCCTATGGGGGGGCGTCACCCATTACGGATGGGAGCGCTCGGGGGAGGTGGCCTTAGGCCCCTCAACGGGGAGGCGGTCCCTTCTAAGGATGGGCCGCCGGAAGGAAAGGAAAGGCGGTCAAGGCCCCTTCCTGGATAGGAGGGGCTACGGGCCCCTCCTGGGGAATTTCCCGGGGCCAGGACACCTGCGACGGCAGATGTGGTAAGTTGTGTGGGGTGGGGAGGGGGTTTACGCTACCTTCTAGACACCTCACACGAGTCCTCGGACGACCTTTAAATGGCGTCGAGTTCATTGGGGCCCCCGTCAAGTCAAGGGAAATTGGTAGATGCACTAGAGGTACGCCTCTGTGCGGTCGCCCCTCACAAGTGGGGGAGGTATTTCTGGTTTAGGGATCTGACACCGGTTACGACCTTGCCGTTGGCCCTTAAAGTTAGGATGTACAATTTCAAGTTAAATGTTTTGTAGGATGTTAGTTCGGCTAGGAGAACCTTTGTATTAGAAATATGTTAAGGTTAGCCAAACATCGTGATGTGGAAATGAAATTGTACATAATATGAAACTGTTATTTTAATGTTTTGATTTTGTTTCATATTTTAATAAATACGGCCGGGAGGGTCACTCCCTCCCGCCTTCCAAAAGTTCAGAACCGTTTCCGGTTTCCCATCCTTGGGGATTGTGTCGAGAGGGGGTGGCGGGTATCTCAGCCATATGGAAAGGGGCGACCATTCGGTCCCCCCGAACGTATGGTGGAGTACCTCGATCCCCCCGGGAGGCCATCTTGGGCGGGAGGCGAGTCTCGGCTGGTATGCCCGAAGCGGCGTAGCCGGGGCGCGCCTTTTTCCCGCCCTGGAGTGGGTTGTCCTAGACACTGACGCGGCCGGCCACGCCCAGGGAGGCAGGCGGAGGCGGGTTTACGCCGCCCGAAGACGGATAAAAGGAGCAACAAGCCAAGAAAGCATCCTCTTGTTCCTGTGCTCTGAAGCTGCACCTCCCCGCTGTACGTGAGCTCGAGACGGAACGAAGAGCCAATTTTGACCCACCCACCAGCCCCTGAGGACAGCCAGTTGTTTTAAATAAAGTTTTGATGTGGTAAACTCTATTTCTTACAGGTTGTGATGATTGTCGTGTTATTTGGAGTATGCAATAAAGAATGGTCATTTACAGTATGTTTTTTCCAATAAAGTGATTTTGCACTAGTGTTGATCGGTAATCATACGTGAAATAGTTATGGTTGTTTTGTAATTAGTAGTTTTAGTTAAATTGTCGTATTTATTTTGGTCGGGCTGTAAGGTCATGATCGGTGAGCAGTAATTGGAAGATCCCTATGGGGGGGCGTCACCCATTACGGATGGGAGCGCTCGGGGGAGGTGGCCATTGGCCCCTCAATGGGGAGGCAGTCCCTTCTAAGGATGGGCCGCCGGAAGGAAAGGAAAGGCGGTCAAGGCCCCTTCCTGGATAGGAGGGGCTACGGGCCCCTCCTGGGGAATTTCCCGGGGCCAGGACACCTGCGACGGCAGATGTGGTAAGTTGTGTGGGGTGGGGAGGGGGTTTACGCTACCTTCTAGACACCTCACACGAGTCCTCGGACGACCTTTAAATGGCGTCGAGTTCATTGGGGCCCCCATCAAGTCAAGGGAAATTGGTAGATGCACTAGAGGTACGCCTCTGTGCGGTCGCCCCTCACAAGTGGGGGAGGTATTTCTGGTTTAGGGATCTGACACCGGTTACGACCTTGCCGTTGGCCCTTAAAGTTAGGATGTACAATTTCAAGTTAAATGTTTTGTAGGATGTTAGTTCGGCTAGGAGAACCTTTATATTAGAAATATGTTAAGGTTAGCCAAACATCGTGATGTGGAAATGAAATTGTACATAATATGAAACTGTTATTTTAATGTTTTGATTTTGTTTCATATTTTAATAAATACGGCCGGGACGGTCACTCCCTCCCGCCTTCCAAAAGTTCAGAACCGTTTCCGGTTTCCCATCCTTGGGGATTGTGTCGAGAGGGGGTGGCGGGTATCTCAGCTATAACTAATACGGTAACAAGAGCAGCTTCATCATCCAGTTTTATATAGCACCAACACCACCCAAAGGAATTGGGGTGCTTTACATTAGCGCCAGTCACCTTTTATTGTGCAGTTTAATAAGCGCAAACACCACCCGAAGATATGGGAGTGCCATGCATTAGCACCAGTTACTTAATACAAGGAAACATATACAAGGGCTGTTCCAGCGTGTCTTTTACGCCGCACAAAGAATCCCTTTCCCCTTTGCACTAAGGAGAGTTTTTTAATTCTGTAAAAGCCACAAAGTGAGGGGACTTTTATCATCTGATAAACGCAGTTAATTTCGTTTTTTGTAAGTAGTATCATTTTGATCCAAAATTAACTTTGCTTTTGTGTGGTATACTTTGAATGCTTTGAAGTGTTCTGGGGTAGAGGATGTCCGTTAAGCCTGATATCCTTCTCCATACCCCA